>NW_027406310.1:0-1718 GCF_003265705.2 Callorhinus ursinus | reverse complement strand
ATGAAGGGAGGGAAATCGGAGTGAGAGATGAACCATGAGAGACTATGGACTCTGAGAAACAAACAGCGTTTTAGAGGGGAAGGTGGAGAGGGGATTGGTTAGCCCGGGGATTAAGGGTATTAAGGAGGGCACGTACTGCATGGAGCACTGGGTGTTATACGAAAATAATGGATCATGGATCACCACATCAAAAACTAATGATGTATTGTATGGTGACTAACATAACATAATAAAATTTAAAAACAATGGAGGCTCCAACTGCTAGGATAAATGAGGAAGAAGAGAGAATTAGTGATATAGAAGACCAAATGATGGAAAATAAAGATGCTGAGAAAAAGAGAGATAAACATAATGAAGGGAGTCCTCTAAGCAAAGAGAGAGCCTAAAAGTAACATAGACCAGAAAGGAACACAGACAATATACAGTAACAGTCGCCTTACAAGCAATACAATGGCACTAAATTCATATCTTTCAATAGTTACCCTGAATGAAAATGGACTAAATACCCCAATCAAAAGACACAGGCTATCATATTGGATAAAAAAAAACAAGACCCATCTATGTGCTGTCTGCAAGAGACTCATTTTAGACTCAAAGACACCCCCACATTGCAAGTGAGGGGGTGGAAAACCATTTACCATGCTAATGGACACCAAAAGAAAGCTGGGGTGGCAATCCTTATATCAGACAAACTAGATTTTAAAACAAAGACTGTAATAAGAGATGAGGAAGGACACTATATCCTACTTAAAGGGTCTATCCAACAAGAAGATCTCACAATTATAAATATCTATGCCCCGAACATGGGAGCAGCCAAATATATAAGCCAATTAGTAACAAAAGCAAAGAAACACATTGACAGCAATACAATAATAGTGGGGGACTTTAACATCCCCCTGACTGAAATGGACAGATCATCTAAGCAAAAGATCAACAAGGAAATAAAGACTGTAAATGACACACTGGACCAAATGACCTTCACAGATATATTCAGAACATTCCATCCGAAAGCAACAGAATACACATTCTTCTCTAGTGGCCATGGAACACTCTCCAGAATAGATCACATCCTAGGACACAAATCAGGTCTCAACCGGTACCAAAAGATTGGGATCATTCCCTGCATCTTTTCAGAACACAATGCTTTGAAACTAGAACTCAATCACAAGAGAAAAGTCAGAAAGAACTCCAATACATGGAGGCTAAAGAGCATCCTACTGAAGAATAAAAGGGCCAACCAGGAAATTACAGAAGAATTTAAAAAATTCATGGAAACCAATGAAAATGAAAACACAACTGTTCAAAATCTTTGGGTTACAGCAAAGGCGGTCCTGAAAGGAAAGTATATAGCAATATAAGCCTTTCTCAAGAAACAAGAAAGGTCTCAGATACACAACCTAACCCTACACCTAAAAGAGCTAGAGAAAAAAACAGCAAATTTATCCTATATCCAGCAGGAGAAGAGAAATAAGAAAGATCAGAGCAGAAATCAACGAAATAGAAACCAAAAGAACAGTAGAACAAATGAAAAAAACTAGGAGCTGGTTCTTCGAAAGAATTAACAAGATTGATAAACCCCTGGCCAGACTTATCAAAAAGAAAGGAGAAATGACCCAAATCCACAAAATCATGAATGAAAGAGGAGAGATCACACCCAACACCAAAGAAATACAAACAATTATAAGAACATATTATGAGCAACTCTATGCCAGCAAATT
>NW_027406309.1:0-1719 GCF_003265705.2 Callorhinus ursinus | reverse complement strand
ATTTTATTGTCCTTCAGAAATCTTCACATTTAAAAAAAGTGTCCTCAGTATTTAATAAACCACTAAATACTGCTGTGATCATTTTTGTCCTGTATTTCTCTAGCAGCCTTTACAGTATACAAAGTGTTTTCACATTTGTTACCACATTTGTTCATTACACATACCTGAGAGGTAGGTATTAGTACCATTTTTATGAATGAGGTCTCTGACATTCAGACAGGTTAAACAAGTTTTTCTGGGATCCCACAGCTACCAAGTGACAGAACCAGGATGCTAGCATATCTTTTGACTTCGAATATGGTGCTTGCACCATTGTGTAGCACCTGCCTGTGCTAAGAGGTCAGGCCCTTTTTACCTCCTTCCATGGTCTGTCACCTTAGAATAGGTCATCATCACTTTATACTTATGTTACTACAAGTATGGCTGCCACAAAGATACTTAATGCATACTATTGTAACTACCCAAAATGGCTTTTACCTATTAAAACATCACTAAACCAGGGATGCCTGAGTGGCTCAGTTGGTTCTGGGATCTAGCCCCATGTGCTCAGTGGGGAGCCTGCTTCTCCCTCTCCCTCCGCACCTCCCCCAGCTCATGCTCTCTTTCTCTCTCTCTCTCTCAAATAAATAAAATCTTTTTTAAAAATAAATAAATAAAACACCACTAAACCAAATTGTTATTATAATCCCAAAGCTCCGTGTAAATCCACTTAACAATCCAAATATAATACTTTCAGGGCTCCGGATGGCTCAGTCAGTTGAGTGTCCAACTCTTGGTATCAGTAGGGCTCTGCGCCCAGAGTGGAGTCTGCTTCAGATTGTCTCTCCCTCTCTCTCCTGCTCACTCACTCTCTCTCTCTCAAATAAAGAAAATCTTAAAAAAAAAATATATAGATATATATATAAAATACTTTCAAGTCCCAGGCATTAGCTTTTCAGGCTCCAAGTTGTAAAAAACTATAATCCAAACTTTCTAGATCTCATTAGGAATTTTGCACATCCATATACACCACAGAATCACATCCGGCCATAGGCTGGCCTGGAGTAATTCTTTAGTTTTTTAAATAACTTAATTTCAAAACCCAAACTACTTCCTTATCACTCCTGAGCCTCGGTTTTCTGAAATAATACTACACAGTTTTCATTAAGTTAAGCTTGCAAAATAGCAGAACTGTATTATGCTGTATTATTATACTTAGCACATAATTATTTTATCAATTACAGGTAAAAAGCATAAGCAAATAGTTTTTATGGGCAAATGCAGAGATGACAGAGTAAAGGCTAAGCATCCCTTTTATGCTTTAACATCATTCAATGCTTATATATTTTTTAAGATTTTATTTATTTATTTGACAGAGAGAGAGACAGGGAGAGAGGGAACACAAGCAGGGGGAGTGGGAGAGGGAGAAGCAGGCTTCCCGCTGAGCAGGAAGCCCGATGTGGGGCTCGATCCCAGGACCCTGGGATCATGACCTGAGCCGAAGGCAGACGCTTAACTGACTGAGCCACCCAGGTGCCCCACAATGCTTATATTTTAAAATAAGAAGAAAACAGTACCTCACAATCCCAAGGTGATTCTCCATCTTCCTCTTCTCCTAATCCTAATGCTGACATCGTAACTATAAAGTACAGTCACAGATACATTAATGAAACATTATTATGAATTTTAAACATATATACAAGCTTATCCCCACTCTTGAATATTTCAATAAAATTAATA
>NW_027406308.1:0-1719 GCF_003265705.2 Callorhinus ursinus | reverse complement strand
GTTATGGTACGGTTTAGGGCATGCGTTAGGTGTAGGGTACTGTTTTGTTTTAGGGTACGGATTAGGGTATGGTTTAGGTTTAGGTTCGGGACCTCTACACATGATCCGTGCCTGCTATCACAGGAGTCTGATTCTAACTTGGCAATGCAAGGATGAGCCAGGGCCAGGGCTTGGCATGGAACACAGCTCAGAGGGGCTTGAATCTGCGCTGGCGTCCAAGCAAAGCCACCCCCGTCCTGCCTGTGTCCCAGCCCCCGTGGGAAGTTTGTAATGAACGGATTCTGACCTTGTCCTCTCACAACACAGACTTCCAGGGGCTCCCATTCGGGTTAGGCTCAGGTCCTTGGGCCTCGTGTGTGCCCGTGTGATGGGCAGTCCCCACAGTGGCTCCTGGCACACCTGAGTCCTAAGTCACACATCCCTATGGAATCCCCTCCCCTCCGGGGTGAATGGCCTATGTGACGGCGCTCTCAGGAAGAGAGTGGCACAAAAGGCCGGGATGTCATTTCCAAGCTGATGGAGTCTGTGACTTCTACTGGTTCCCTCTGTCCTGTGTTCATTCTCTGTCTCCTTCTCTTTCTCTGTGCCTGTGTCTCTCACAGCAGCAGGATCTGTGGATCCCATGGGCGGTGTGGGAATCCTCAGAAGCCTCCCTTTTCTCCGTATCCATCTCCGGTCCTGCAGGTCTATTCCTTCCAAAGTCCTCCTCACCCTGACCAGAGCAGTGATTCTGGATCCTCTTCCACATGGGGACCCTGTGGCTGCAACAAGGAGGGCCCTGACCTTGGTCTCCAGACTGATGGCCCAGTGATCTGCCAAGTTCTGCATAGCCAGGCCCTCAGCCTCCCAAGCCCTGAGTCTGTGCTCTGCTGAGAAAGACCTCTAGGGGTTAGAAAACGTTTTCCCCAGACTGGGAACACAGGGGGTCGGGGATGGAGATCCAAGGCCTCTGGGCCTGAGTGGGCCTTTTTTAGGCATAGCAACACCCACCTCAGGCAGGGACTTCAGAAAGAACACACTCCTGACCCGGTCCCGCCCCAGGACAGTGGCTGCCTTCTCCGACTCAAGAGGAAGATGTATTTCCTCTGCTTCTTTGGGCGTTCGTCCTCTGACGCACGAGAAAGCAATGATAAGCTTCTAGTCTTCCTCTGGAAGTGCACCAGCCCTGAGTGGGCCGGTCACTGTCCACAGACGAAGACGCACAATGTGCTAAGTAAGTGCAGGAGGTGATGCTGATCCAATGGCCTGCGGATCTGGGAGGTTGCTGCTTCTGTGCCCTCCATTGGGCCCCCTTTGCCTGGATAGAAATCCTCCTGGAGTCTCCTCTTTTGCCTTGGAGCTCCGTTCATGCTGGTTTCAGGACCAAGGGACTCCAACTGAGCATTGTGCCCCATGTCCTCAGGGATCGTGGTCATGGACCCTCAGGATCATCTGGGTGGGTCCCACAGATTCCTGTTCCCTCGGGCACAAGTGTGTTGGCAGGAAGCCGCAGAGCCATCCTCCAACCTCAGCATTGTGCACCATGTCCTCAGGGGGATGTTGGTAATGGTCCGTTATCATGGTCTGGGAGGGTCCTTCAGGTTCCTGCTGCCTTCGGCACTGGTGCGGTAGCAAGAAGCCCGGAGCCATCCCCCAATTTCATAATTGGGCCCCGAGTTCCCCAGGGATGGTGATAATTGTCCGTTGGGATTGTCTGGGAGGGCCCTTCAGGTACCCGCT
>NW_027406307.1:0-1719 GCF_003265705.2 Callorhinus ursinus | reverse complement strand
GGTGCCCAGTTCTGTGAGGACCCCCAGGGAAGGGCCAGCAGTAAACAGACAGCTTCTGAGGCTGAGCTGCAGGGCGAGGGCGGAGCCGTCCTTCCTCCTGCTGAGGGTTCCGGTGGTGTGGACGCGCAGCTCCGTCTCGTCGTCCCGCCGGATGCTCGGGCTGGGAGCTCCCCCTGCTGCCTGCCTGGCTCCATGGAACGTGGGGCCGCCAGCCTGCGTCTGGCTGGACTGCGCGGCTCCCAGGTGGGCGCCCGGTTCAGCTCCCCCGGGCGGCGCCCTCCTGCAGGTGAGTGTGCCACTGGGCCGGGGGCCCCCCACTCAGGTGCCGAGCAGGGGCCAGGGGCGCGGGAGCCTCTGCTGCGGGTGGGCTCTCTGAGGCAGATGTTCTGATGTGTGGCGCGGTTCCCAGCAAGAAAAAATCGTGATGCCTAAATGAGTTGCACATGTTGACGGTTCATTTTAAATGGAAGTTCCAAAACCGCCGGGAGGCGCTCACCCCCGTGGGCTCTGGAAGGCCGTCCCTGGGAAGGCCGGCTGGTCTTGGTGTAGCTTGCAGACCCTGAACCACATTTTCAGTTCAAGACAATTTGGACTCCAAGAGGATTTTTTTCACTTTAAAATGAGGTCAATTAAAACAGTCTGCCTGGGGTGAACTTGACCTTGGTCTTTGCCACTGTTTTCATTCTCAGAAGCACATGGGCTTCACTGCGCTGCTGCTGGTTGTGGAGTTCGGATTCCAGGCTCGGGAACAGAACAAAGGCTGCGTAACGAGAGCTGAGCTCCGTTTTCCGTGGCCTCACCCTTTCCCAAGGAGGAGGGCGTGGGTCTGTCTGCCTGCCCTGGGGCTCGCCTGAGGGCAGAGCCCACCACCCACCTCTGGCTGCCACACTCCTCAGAGGAAAGGGGAAGGTAGCCTGGAGCAGGTCTTGGAATTGTGGGCGTTTCTCCCCTGAGATTAGAAAAAGCCCCTCTCCCACAAAAGAGCCATTTGGTCCTCTGCCCCCTTCCTAGGCTGACCAGCAGAGCAGGTGGCTGCCATGCAGAGAAGGTTATCAGGGTCCTGGCAGCGTGGACAGGGCCTGACCGCCGGAGGTGAATGGACCGCAGGGCAGCGTTCCTCCTGGGGTGACCTGACTTGAAGCGGTCAGAGGGACCTTTGCCCTGCACTGATGCTGGTCTTTATTATAATTCTGATCAGAGTGAGTCTCCACCTTTTTAAAGAGGAGCCTGCAGGCTCACATTAGTGTGGGGACGGCCAATGAGATGGGGGTGGCCTGGGGGTCTGGCTCTGCTTGAAAGAGGGCTATAGACAGGGCATGTCTGCCAGCCCACTGCCTCCCCCAGAGTGGCCTGCCGCTGGGACGGTAGCGTAGGGAACCTGCCTACAGTGGGACCCGAGATAGAGGCCCGAGGAGGAGCCACCCTGTGGGGCTTATGGAAACCACCCAAGTGGCTCTCAGTCAGTCCTGCTGGAGCTGGATGCTTGGCCCTGTGTTTCTGGAGGGGAGACATAAAAGTGTGCTGAGCCAGAATGCTGCACCCCGGGGAGAGCTCCCACCCCCCCATCACGCTCTTTACTCTCCCCCTCCCCCACAGCCTTCTGTCCAGGGAATGCAGGCCCCAGCATGCACCGGCCTTTCCCCGCCCCAGCCAGGGGCTCACTGCCCACGGCGGGTGCTGTGGGTGGACCTGCCTGAGATGCCGTTCGGGCATCGGCTG
>NW_027406306.1:0-1719 GCF_003265705.2 Callorhinus ursinus | reverse complement strand
AGGAGAAGAAGAAAAAAAAGAGGGAGAGGAGCAACACATTATCATGACTATTGTTATTACTATTTATTAAGAAGTGATTATGTGTTAGGCATATGCTAGGCACTTACACAAATCACTGCTAATGCTCCCTTCAAGACTGTCACTTCTCTCATTTTGCATTTAAGGACATAAGGACTCAGGAAAGGTGACCGGCATATCAGAAGCCACACAGCTACTAACTGAAATGGTCCCTCTCCACTCCATTATTATGTTTCCATTCAGTTCAAACAATATCTGTGTGTTCCAAAGGTTAACTGCATTAAGTTTCATGGAAAATGCAAAGATGTGTAAGACACACTGAACATATAGTAAAGGATATAAGGAATACCAAGCTTATGTTGACCAAAAAGGTGATGAAGAATAAATAAGACAAAAAAAAAACTTAGACCAAGATTAAATTAAACACATCCAACATAAAGAAGTTCTAGTTTCCAATTTCTTGACAGTAGTGTTCACAAACTTTTCTTCAACATAACTCAGAAATTCTCTTGATTTCACCCATTTGATTCCTACCGCACCCATCAAAAATTAGACAGCAGCTTCCAAAAAATAAGATAAATTATTGTCTGGAGCTTAAAACACATGAGAAAAATGAAAGGAGATGGAGATATTTCAAGGACCTAATATGATTGAATTCATTTATACAGTGCTTTATACCTCAATCTGACCCTGAAAACACACCCGTGTCAATTACTGTTATCCACATGCTCATATGAGAAAACTAAGGTTAAGAAAACAGCAATTTGCCCAGAATCAGAAGCCAGGGACAGAGGAAGGAAGATTTCTAACTCAGACCATCTGACTCAAAATCTCATATACATAACACCCGACCTTCAGAAAGTATTGTTTTGCTATTTTAAGGGCATCAAGGGTAAAGGGAATTAATCTGGATGCTATTCTATATTTGAAATTTCTGTCTAAGCTTATCACCTTATTATACTACTTATGCCATACCCTGAAAACTCCAATCAAGTGTAAGTGATCAGACACTATAAAGCACTTTTACTTCATAAGACCCCAAACTTAAACTATCTATCACTGATGAATATTATCTTTCAAAATAAAGTGTCTCTAGGTCCATTTGACTCTGACAGTTTGGGGAAGTTATTGGAGTATTTTAGGCAGGAATATTTCATGATTCCTGAAAGCAAAAGACCATGTTAAGGACAAAAATAGCAGTCCAAAAGGACTGGGGTTTAAGGCATGTACCCAGGATGACTATCGATGAAACTGGAAAAGTAAGCTGTGGTGACACTATAAAAAGCTTTATTTGCAGTCTTTTTTTTTTTCAAGATTTATTTATTTATTTAAGAGAGAGAAGGGGGAGGGGCAGAGGGAGAGGGACTAGCAGACTCCCCACTGAGGAGGGAGTCTGATGAGGGGCTCAATCTCAGGACCCTGGGATCATGACCCAAGCTGAAATCAAGAGTCGGCCACTTAACCAACTGAGCCACCCGGGCACCCCAGCCTTATTTGCAGTCTTAAGGAGTTCCAACTTTATCCTGGAGGCCATAGCTGTCAAAGAAGAAAGAAAAGAAAGAAAGGAAGAAAGGAAGAAAGGAAGAAGAAAGGAAGAAAGGAAGGAAGGAAGGAAGGAAGGAAGGAAGGAAGGAAGGAAGGAAGGAAGGAAGAAAAAGAAAGAAAAGAAAGAAAGAAAGAAAGAAAGAAAGAAAGAAAGAA
>NW_027406305.1:692-1720 GCF_003265705.2 Callorhinus ursinus | reverse complement strand
ATCCTGTAGTTGTTTCTCTCTCTTTTTCTCAGTCTCTTTATTTTCCACCATTTGGTCTTCTATATCACTGATTATCTCTTCTGCCTCATTTATCCTAGCATTTAGTGCCCCCATTTTTTATTGCACCTCATCAATAGCCTTTTTGATTTCAACTTGGTTAGATTTTAGTTCTTTTATTTCTCCAGTAAGGGTTTCTCTAATAACCTCCACGCTTTTTTCAAGCCCAGCTAGTATCTTTAAAGTCATGATTCTGAACTCTAGGTCCGACATCGTACTAATGTCCGTATTGCGTATGTCCCTGGCTGATGGTACTACCTCTTGTTCTTTTTGCTGAGGTGATTTTTTTCGTCTTGTCATTTTGTCCAGAGGAGAATAGATGAATGAGAGAACAAAATGCTAACAGGTTTACAACGTCCCCAGCAAATATACTGTATACAAATCAGAAAAGACCTGAAACCAGGGGAAAACAAAGGCAAAGAAAGAAAAAAGAGAAAAAAAAAGAAAAAAAAGATAAAAACAAAAACAGAACAATACAAAAAAATCAGAATATGATGAAATATGATCAGGCTAGTGCATAGATCAGTGCCACACACTAGATTTTGGTCATATTTTGGTCTGTTAGAAAAAAGTGCCTCCTAAAATTTTAAAGGAAGAAAGACATATATGTACAAAATAAGGGTTGATACAACGAAGGGATGGAAGATGATTGTAAAGATGAAAATTATAAAAGATTGTATAAAAGGACTTGATAAATAAGAAGTTGTTTGAAAAAAGAAAGAAGTTTTAAGAAAAAAAAAAGGAAAAAGGGAGAGAATGTGATCAGGCAGGAGACTAGAACAAAGCCATACACTAGTGATTTAGGGTATAGTTTGATCTGTTAGAAGAAACTGTATCTCAAAATTTTAAAGAGAGGACAACTTATATATATACATGCTAAAAAAAAGGGTAACTACTATGAAGGGATAAAATATGACTCTAAAAATGAAAAATAAAAAATGTTTTTTTTTTAAAAAAAGGGATTGATAAGA
>NW_027406305.1:0-592 GCF_003265705.2 Callorhinus ursinus | reverse complement strand
CCCAAATGTCTTTGCCGGAGGCGGAATTGCCCCGCCCTTGTTGGTCCGGGCTAAGGAAGCTGCTCCGGTCCGCTCTAAGGAGCTTTTGTTCCCTGCAAGCTCTCGGCACAGCTTTGGAGGACCAGGGCAAAAATGGTGGCCTCCCAATCTCCGCCCAGAGGAGCTGAGAACTCGGGGCCCCTCTCCTCAGTGTGCCCCCAGAGAAAAGCAGTCATTTCCGTGTCCCTGGTCTCCGGCCGCACTCTGTGCTCACCCAGCCTGTGATCGAGCGTTGCTATCTCTGGCACCTGACCCCGCGCGGAGTCTCCAAACCCAGCAGATCCCTGCAGTGCGTTCCCGCACCACTCCTCCCCGGGAAGGAAGGGGAGTCTCCCCGGATCTGCTGCTTTTTCGGTCCCTGCTGGGGGAACCGTGCCCCGACTGGGCCGCAGATCACAGTTTATGGCAACCCCACGCTGAGAGCCCGCGACTCTGCTCCGTCTCTACAGCCGGCTTCCCCGCTCCGATACCTGGGAGCTCTGGCGCACTCAGGCACCCCCGGTCTCTCTGTGACCCCAAGGGTCCTGAGGCCACACTGTCCCGGGAGGATTCC
>NW_027406304.1:1205-1720 GCF_003265705.2 Callorhinus ursinus | reverse complement strand
AGGGGATTCCACAGGGATGTGTGACCAGGACTCAGGGCTGCCAGGAGCCACGGTGGGGACTGCCCAGCATATGGGCACAGACAGGGACCATGGACCTGAGCCTAACCGTAATGGGAGACCCTGGAAGTCTGTGTTGGGAGAGGACAAGGTCACAATCAGTTCATGACTACCTTCCCAGGGGGGCTGGGACACAGGCAGGAGGGGGGTGGGTTTGCCTGGTTCCCAGAGCAGATTCAAGCCCCTCTGAGCTGTGTTCCATGCCAAGCGCAGCCACTGGCTCATTCTTGCAAAGCCAGGTTTGCACCAGCCTCCTGTGATAGCAGGCACGGAACATGTGTAGAGGTCCCTAACACTACTATTAACCTGTACCCTAAAACTAACCCGTACCCTAACCCTAACACCTACCCAAACCCTAACCCCTAAACCTACCCCGAAACCGAACCCTAAACCTAGAGCGTCCCCTAACCGTAACCCGTACCATAAAGTGTACCCTAAACCTAAACCCTAACCTGTAC
>NW_027406304.1:514-1105 GCF_003265705.2 Callorhinus ursinus | reverse complement strand
GCCTGGTCCCCAGAGCAGATTCAATCCCCTCTGAGCTGTGTTCCATGGCAAGCGCAGCCACTGGCTCATTCTTGCAAAGCCAGGTTTGCACCAGCCTCCTGTGATAGCAGGCACGGAACATGTGTAGAGGTCCCAAACACTACTATTAACCTTTACCCTAAAACTAACCTGTACCCTAACCCTAACACCTACCCAAACCCTAACCCCTAAACCTACCCCTAAACCGAACCCTAAACCTAGAGCGTCCCCTAACCGTAACCCGTACCATAAAGGGTACCCTAAACCTAAACCCTAACCTGTACCGTAAACCGTGCCCTAACACGTACCCTATTCCTAACCCCTACCCTAACACATACCCTAAAACTATCCCGTACCCTAACCCTCTCCCGTACCCTAACCCGTGCCCTAACACGTACCCAACTCTAACCCGAACCCTGGGTCAACTAGAGAAAAGAGGAAATACCCGGAAGTTTGGGGTTCATGAGTAATTTGACCGCCAGTCCTGACAGGAAGATGACACTGTGCCAAATGGAACTGCTGCTTTCTCAGAACCCTGACATCCTGTGAAATGCTGCATCACTAACTCACAGG
>NW_027406304.1:0-414 GCF_003265705.2 Callorhinus ursinus | reverse complement strand
GCTGACGTTGGAGGACTGCTCTGGGACTTCTTGCCACCACACCTGTGTCAGGTGGGAGCGGGAACCTGGAGGGCCCTCCCCGACAATCCCAAAGGACCATTAGCACCATCCCTGGGGAGCAAGGGGCACAATACTGAAATTGGGGGATGGCTCCGGGGGTTCTCGCTACCGCACCTGTGCCTAGGTGAGCGGGAACCAGAAGGACCCTCCCAGACAATCATAAGGGACCATTACCACCATCGCACTGAGGACATAGGGCACAATGCTCAGTTGGAGTCCCTTGGTCCTAAAACCAGCAGGAACGGAGCTCAAAGGACAGAGAGGCGACTCCAGGAGCATTTCCATCCTAGGAAAGGCGACCCACTGGAGGGCACCAGCCCTGGGGGGGCCAGTCACTGTGCACACACGAAGACG
>NW_027406303.1:0-1721 GCF_003265705.2 Callorhinus ursinus | reverse complement strand
TAAGTGTAGATCATATATTTATCATCTACCTCTTTACCCCTGGATAAATTTAGGCATTTATGGTGTCTCATACTGCCTCCTACTTTTATTCTCTGTTTTTTTTTTCTCTTAATTCATTGTTCAGTAAACACGATGTCCTAGATATGCTAGGCACAGAGTAAGGAACGAGTTTTCTGTCTCTAGGAGTGGTTTTGAAAAAATTCTTGTTTGGCGTGTCATGTTTACTGGGGCAAAAGGAGATTTTCTTCTGTTCGCCCCTCTCCATTTTTGTCCTGTCCTTTTTTTTCCCTTTTTCTTTTTCCCTGGAACTCTTGTGACAGCTGTTGGACCCTCCGGATTGAACTTCTTGCTTCTCTCGTTCTCTCATTTTCCATTCGTTCGTCTTTTTTGTATAATGTTCTCAGAGATTTTACTCAGATTTATCTTCCAGATTACTAATTCAGACTTCAGTCCATTGCGTCATCACTTCTATTAAATTGTAGATTTTGACAAGAACTTTTTTTTCTCTAATTGCTCTTCTTAATAGCAGCCTTTTCTCATTTTATGGATATAAAAACTCTTGAATGTAAAAATGTGTAATTAAAACGTGTAATTTTAATCGTAAATGTGAGATTTACGATTAAAATTGTAATTTTAATTACAATTAAAATGTGAAATGTAAAAATGATAATTAAAATAAAAAATTGTCTTCTATTTCGTGAATTATCTGTTAATGGGTCCCTGGTTCTGTTACTTTTCAGTCCTTTCTCCTTGTGTTCTCAAACGTTGGGTGGACACCGGTTATGCATTTATATTTTGATTAAGTAATGGACATTGTTTTCTCTAAATGGGAGGACTGTTAGAACATTGGCCTCCTGCACCAGGGCACGTAGCCTGGAAGGTTTCAGTTGAGTGTGTGTGAGCAGGGAGCTGGTAGACAGGCTGGGAACCCTCCCCTTCCCCCTTTCTTCCAGGTTTTGCACTCGTGGAGCACGTTCTCTGCTGAGCATAGGTGTGTTAACTTTATTTCCTGGTGTTAGTGTGAACTGTGGTGATACGAAGCCTAAATTGCTGCTGTATTCTCTAACACCAATGTTCCCAGTAGAGGTTCTAGTCTTCATTTTAACTTTTCGGCTTTATCCCAGGGACAAACATAACCAATGCCAACTTTTTATTTAGAAAGGAGGACGACCAAGTTCCATGGTTGTTGCCCCACTGCCCACTTAGGACAACTGGGCCCACTCTTTTAAGCTTGAAACCTCTCAGGCCTCCTAGTGTAGAAACAGCATCTCTCACCCACTTTTCTGTGCATATTCTCAAATATAATTTGTTGTATTTTGGCTTGTAAGTCAGTATGAATTCATCCACTTTCTACCTGAAATTGGTTACAATCTCTTATTCAGTGCTGGTCTAGTCTCTCTCCTGCTGTGGATTTTGTTGCCTTTCGTACATCATTATCTCTTTTCAGTGGGATTTGGGGAGGGAAGGAATAAACGTCTATGCCTTTTATAATATAACAGCGTGTGTCAACCAAATTCCAATTAAAGTAAAATTTTTTAAAAGAATTAAAAACCAAATATTCCAAGTTAAAGACAAAAAAACCCAAACTATGTTCTTTGGAAGTTATAAATGCTATTTTTCATAGATGCCACCAGAACAGTATAAAATTGCTTGCCAGTTACTTTTTTTTTTTAAGATTTATTTATTTTAGATTTATTTTAGAAAGAGAGTGCGTGGGAATG
>NW_027406302.1:0-1721 GCF_003265705.2 Callorhinus ursinus | reverse complement strand
CATTCCCACGCACTCTCTTTCTAAAATAAATCTAAAATAAATAAATCTTAAAAAAAAAAAGTAACTGGCAAGCAATTTTATACTGTTCTGGTGGCATCTATGAAAAATAGCATTTATAACTTCCAAAGAACATAGTTTGGGTTTTTTTGTCTTTAACTTGGAATATTTGGTTTTTAATTCTTTTAAAAAATTTTACTTTAATTGGAATTTGGTTGACACACGCTGTTATATTATAAAAGGCATAGACGTTTATTCCTTCCCTCCCCAAATCCCACTGAAAAGAGATAATGATGTACGAAAGGCAACAAAATCCACAGCAGGAGAGAGACTAGACCACCCCTGAATAAGAGATTGTAACCAATTTCAGGTAGAAAGTGGATGAATTCATACTGACTTACAAGCCAAAATACAACAAATTATATTTGAGAATATGCACAGAAAAGTGGGTGAGAGATGCTGTTTCTACACTAGGAGGCCTGAGAGGTTTCAAGCTTAAAAGAGTGGGCCCAGTTGTCCTAAGTGGGCAGTGGGGCAACAACCATGGAACTTGGTCGTCCTCCTTTCTAAATAAAAAGTTGGCATTGGTTATGTTTGTCCCTGGGATAAAGCCGAAAAGTTAAAATGAAGACTAGAACCTCTACTGGGAACATTGGTGTTAGAGAATACAGCAGCAATTTAGGCTTCGTATCACCACAGTTCACACTAACACCAGGAAATAAAGTTAACACACCTATGCTCAGCAGAGAACGTGCTCCACGAGTGCAAAACCTGGAAGAAAGGGGGAAGGGGAGGGTTCCCAGCCTGTCTACCAGCTCCCTGCTCACACACACTCAACTGAAACCTTCCAGGCTACGTGCCCTGGTGCAGGAGGCCAATGTTCTAACAGTCCTCCCATTTAGAGAAAACAATGTCCATTACTTAATCAAAATATAAATGCATAACCGGTGTCCACCCAACGTTTGAGAACACAAGGAGAAAGGACTGAAAAGTAACAGAACCAGGGACCCATTAACAGATAATTCACGAAATAGAAGACAATTTTTTATTTTAATTATCATTTTTACATTTCACATTTTAATTGTAATTAAAATTACAATTTTAATCGTAAATCTCACATTTACGATTAAAATTACACGTTTTAATTACACATTTTTACATTCAAGAGTTTTTATATCCATAAAATGAGAAAAGGCTGCTATTAAGAAGAGCAATTAGAGAAAAAAAAGTTCTTGTCAAAATCTACAATTTAATAGAAGTGATGACGCAATGGACTGAAGTCTGAATTAGTAATCTGGAAGATAAATCTGAGTAAAATCTCTGAGAACATTATACAAAAAAGACGAACGAATGGAAAATGAGAGAACGAGAGAAGCAAGAAGTTCAATCCGGAGGGTCCAACAGCTGTCACAAGAGTTCCAGGGAAAAAGAAAAAGGGAAAAAAAAGGACAGGACAAAAATGGAGAGGGGCGAACAGAAGAAAATCTCCTTTTGCCCCAGTAAACATGACACGCCAAACAAGAATTTTTTCAAAACCACTCCTAGAGACAGAAAACTCGTTCCTTACTCTGTGCCTAGCATATCTAGGACATCGTGTTTACTGAACAATGAATTAAGAGAAAAAAAAAACAGAGAATAAAAGTAGGAGGCAGTATGAGACACCATAAATCCCTAAATTTATCCAGGGGTAAAGAGGTAGATGATAAATATATGATCTACACTTA
>NW_027406301.1:0-1721 GCF_003265705.2 Callorhinus ursinus | reverse complement strand
CTAGGAACTCAACAGGAGATCACAAAAGAGAGTGCAACAACTCTCTGAACAGAGAAGGGACCACTTACTGGAAGGTAGGACATGCGGAGAAGTGAATCCGATGCGATATTCGGGAGGATAAATGGCGGGGGAGGGGGCCTCTGCCACTTCTGGCAAGTGCTAGAGCCGCGGAGCACAAAATCGGAACATTTAGAAGTCAGCTCTGCAGAGGGACGTTGCTCCAGTGGCTAAGCGGGGGGAGGAACCCTCGTGGGACAGTGTGATCTCAGGACCCTCGGGGTCACAGAAAGACCAGGGCTACCTGAGTGTGGCAGGGCTCCCAGGTATCGGAGCAGGGAAGCCAGCTGCAGAGACGGAGCCAAGACGCGGGCTCTCAGCTCGGGGTCGCCCTAAACTGTGATCCGCGGCCCTGTCGGGCGACGGCTCCTCCAGCATGGACCCAACAAGCGGCAGAGCTGGGGAGACTCCCCTTCCTACCCCAGGAGGAGTGGCGCGGGAGTGCACCGCACGGATCTGCTGGGTTTGGAGACTCCACTCGGGGTCCGGTGCCAGAGATAAAAACGCTAGGTCACAGGCCGGATGAGCACCGAGTGCGGCCGGAGACCGGGGAGAGGGAGTGACTGCTTTTCTCTGGGGGCACACTGAGAAGCGGGGCCCCGAGTTCTCAGCTCCTCCAGGCGGAGATTGGGAGGCCACCATTTTCACCCTGGTCTTGCAAAGCTGTACCGAGAGCTTGCAGGGAACGAAAGCTCCTGAGAGCAATTTCCAGCACCTTGCTTGGCCTGGACTCACAAGGGCGGGGCAATTCCGCCTCCCGCAAAGACATTTGGGAACCACAGCAACAGGCCCCTCCCGCAGAAGATCAGCAGGAACAGCCAGCAAGCCAAGACCAATTATACCAATCAAGGAGAATGGAAGAATTCCAGCGCTAGGGGAATACAGCAAATAGAATTCATGGCTTTTTTACCATGATTTATTAGGTTTTCAAAGTTAATTTTTTAACTGTTTTTTTTTAATTTTTCATTTTCCCTTTTTCAACCAACATCTTATCATTCCCTTTTTTAAAAAATATTTTTTTATTTTTCATTTTTCGAGTCATACTTTATCCCTTCATACTAGTTACACTTATTTTTGGCATATATATATATATAAGTAGTTCTCTCTTTAAAATTTTTAGGTACAGTTTCTTCTAACAGATAAAAACATATCCTAAATCACTAGTGTATGGCTTTGTTCTAGTCTCCTGCCTGATCACGTTCTCTCCCTTTTTTTCTTCTTTTCTTTTTTCTTTTTTTTTAAATCATCATTCTTTCTTCAAACAACTTCTTATCTTATGAATTCCTTTTATAAAATCTTATATAATTTTCATCTTTACAGTCATCTTCTGTCCCTTCATTTTATCAACCCTTATTTTGTACAAATATAAGTCTTTCTTCCTTTAAAATTTTAGCAGGCACTTTCTTCCAACAGACCAAAACACGCCCAAAACCTAGTGTGTGGCACTGATCTATGCACTAGCCTGATCATATTTGATCATATTCTGTTTTTTCGTTTTGTTCTATTTGTTTTTATCTTTTTTTCCCCTCTTTCTTTCCTCTTCCTTTTTTCTTTCTTTCCCTTTCTTGTCACCTGGTTTCAGGACTTTTCTGATTTGTATACAGTATATTTGCTGGGGACTTTGTTAACCTGTTAGCATTCTGTTCTCTCATTCATCTTTTCTC
>NW_027406300.1:0-1721 GCF_003265705.2 Callorhinus ursinus | reverse complement strand
CCAGAGTTGAACTGAGGAAACAGTTTGGGACTCACTTGCAGTGCTCTTACGCAGGCACCCCGGGAAGATGGGATCATTGTCCTGTCTTTCAAACACACACACTGGAAGAGTTCCACCGCCAGCAAAAGTGAAGCTAGTCTAGCTACACCCCGGTCTCTCTACACTGCTGCTTCTTCCAATAAGACCGCTAGACGTCAGACCTCCAGGCAATGCGGGGCCGCAGGGCTGGCTCCCTGAGACAAGGGGCGAGTTGTGTTCTGCCTTCTGCCCCATCCCGAGTCTCCCTCAGAATATGCTTCCAGTAGGCCTGGCCGTGGAGCCACAGACCCTCGAGGGCAAGGGCCTGCAGTCTCAGGAAAGGCTACTTGAAGAGGGAGAACGGGTTCCCTCCAGGGTTGTCTGTTCGAGGGGAGTGGCTGCCTTTATGCCTGTACGCACCCACCGGGCCAGGCGAGTGGCCTCATGAAACAAGACCACGGTGAGAGCTGCCTGCGGCACGCTCCTGTTTCTCACTCGGTGTGACGGACGGGAACCGTTCCCGAGTCTCTCCTCGTTGAACCCTGTCAAATCCCTACAGCTTCAAGACGAGCAATGCAAGCTAAGTTTCGGTAACTCTATCGCTTGGATTCCCATGGTAAGTGGCTTGGTCCCTAAGGATTCCAAACACACAGGGTTCAGCTGTGCTCTGCTTCCCAAACAAGAGGATGTTCCAGAGCAGCCTGCCTTCACAGACCTGCTCGCGAAATAGGAGTTGAGTCGAGAGGTGTCTTGGGCCCACTGCCTCTTTCTCCCTGGAAGTTCTGCGGGGATCCATTCCCCAGGTTGGCACACCAGCACAGTTGAAAAGGAGGCCGCCCTGACCGGAGGCTCCCGGAGGGGAAACTGGGCTTCCTTATGAGCCTGTTTATTCCAAGGCAGTGTTACAGCACTGAGAGTTCGAACGACACCTCGAGCGGTGGTGTGAGCTTCAGGGAGCAAGAGCCGAACCGAGGGTGCCTGTCTTCTGAACCGGCCTGCTTCTACCTCGCTTTTACGAACGGAAGCCGTGCGCGAGGCTCTCACACACGGTACACTGTACCCGCCGTCCTCCCTCAGAGAGGTCGGCGCTAGCTAAAGCACGGTTTCTCCACACGGGTCCTGCTTCGAGTTTCTTCGCTGGCAATTACAACTGCCGGCAGATGTGCAGGCCTGCTTTCCTGAAACAAGCGGGGAGTCGAGTCCTGCGTTCTTCCGCAGCCAGGGTCTCACTCAGGAGACGGTTTGGGACTCACTTGCAGTGCTCTCACGCAGGCAAGCCGGGAAGATGAGGTCATTGCCCGGCCTTTCACGCACACCCAATGGAAGAGCTTCCACCGCCAGCAAGAGTGACGCTAGTCTAGCTACCACACGGTCCCTCTACACTGCTGCTTCTTGGAGTAAGGTCGCTAGCCATCAGTCCTCCAGGCAATGCGGGGCCGCAGGGCTGGCTCCCTGAGACAAGGGGCGAGTCGTGTTCTGCCTTCTGCCCCATCCCGAGTCTCCCTCAGACTATGCTTCCAGAAGCCCTGGACCTGCTCGCACACACCCTCGCAGCCAAGGGCCTGCAGTCTCAGGAAGGCTACTTGAAGAGGGAGAACGGGTGCCCTCCAGGGTTGTCTGTTCGAGGAGAGTGGCTGCCTTTATGCCTGCACGCACACACGGGGCCAGGCCTGTGGCTTCATGAAACAAGAAGAGGGTGAGAG
>NW_027406299.1:0-1721 GCF_003265705.2 Callorhinus ursinus | reverse complement strand
GGGTAGTTGGAAATTGGGCCAGGAATCTGGGATAAAATTGTGGAAACTGAGATGTTCTCTGCTGTCTGTTACACGTCCCTGTACCCTAACCTAGAGAGGTTAGGTGGTTTGCCCAAAGTTACAGTTAGAAGTAACAGAGCTCAGATTTTAAAGACGGGCAGTGTGGTCCCAGAACCCACCCATTTAACCACTGTGCTATATGAACCCCATGGAATATATTCTGGGAATTGTGACCTTTTGAGAGAAACAAGTGAACAGTTGGTATTTTAATTTCAAAATTAGGGCTGTGTCACGAGAACACAGAAAATGGTGTCTCGCATTAAATTATTCTCACTGATCAACAGTTGATTCTTCGTGGACAGCCTCATTTATCCCCAGCTGTCATCCGTGCATTTGTAGCCTAGGAGCACAGAGGTGGTGGAGGGCAGTGACGCACATGGGCTCTGGAGGCAGATTATGGAGTCTGAATCATGCAGACTACCCCGGCTCCAGTACTGGCTTGCTGTCTACCAACGGTGTGACCTTTGGGCAAGTTGTTCAGCCTCTGTGCCTCAGTCTTTTCTTTGATAAAAGTGTGCTGAGTTCATGGAGTTAATTTGAGGATGATGAGTTAATCGGGCTGCGGCCCTTGGGACAGCATCTGGAACAAAGGGACCACTTGGTGTTAGACTTCAGGATCCTGTTGCTGTACTACAGACTTGCTTTGAGAATATCATTAGGGGTTGAATTGTATACCCCTAAATTTATATTTTGAAGTCCAGGACACTTCAGAGTTGTGAGTTGTGACTGTATTTGTAGACTGGGACATACGAGAGGCAGTTAAGATTAAATGAGGTCATCTGGGTGGGTCCTAATCCAGTATGACCGGATGTCTTTATAAGGTGTAGGAGAGACAACAAGGATACATGCATACAAAGGCTACCAGTCTGCAAGCCAAGGAGTGAGGCCTCAGGAGAAGCCAAACCTGCCAATGCCTTGGTCTTGGACTTTGAGCTGCCAGAACTGTGAAGAAATAAATTTCTGTTGTTTAAGACATGCAGTTTGTAGTATTTTGTTATGGCAGCTCTAAAAAACTAATACATCATAAATGGCAGTTTTAGGAATATTCTGCATGTTACACTGTGACTAGTGTAATGATTGACAGGGTACTCCCTTCTCTCTCATTAATACTTCTCATTACTAACTTGACACAGCAGTTGCTTTTCTCATACTTCTACAGCCTGTCCAGTTTGGTAAAAATGCAACATCATAGACATCCACACCCACAGAAAGGGACACTGAACAATAAGCCATTGTTGGGGTGGGATTCCCATGGAGTTTCCCTTAATTAATTTCCCTAAATTTCTGGGTTGGTTTCCTCCCCACTTTATTAAAATACTGTGCTCTAGGTATTAAGGCAAAGGTTGAAAAGATGTTTATATAATACTCCTAAAGCATGAGTCACATCTACACACACACATGTGCACACATGCACAGAAAAAGAATGGAATGACTTTTCAGGGATCACAAACGGAATTATGGAAAGGCAATAAGTCATATCTTCACATTGTATCCAGCCTGCGTGTGGTGACTTTAATAGTTCTAACTAGACACTTCTGTCCCCTTGTACACACAATGGGTTAGGTTACCATAAGACCAGAATAGAGATCTGTATGAACTCAAGTTAAGGGAATTCTATGGAAAATTTGTATATGGAATTACTAGTAGCTAGATTGTTAGTT
>NW_027406298.1:0-1721 GCF_003265705.2 Callorhinus ursinus | reverse complement strand
GGCTGAACCAATAATAGCCTTCCTGTGCCTGGAGATTGAGGGGCAAGCTGGTGTGATCGTCGGCATGTCTGCCTGTGGGTTTCTGTTGAAGCGCTTCCTTTGAACTAGGGTGTTTGAAGTGTCAACATGCAGATGTCCCAGTGGGACCTGTCCCTATCATTTTGCATCAAAATAAGAGGAGGCTGCTTGGCAATTAAGGGAACTAAGGTGACTCCTTCCTCTACCTCAAGTGATTTGATGGGAAGGAAGACGTAGGGTAATGGTAATGCACTCTAACACTCAATGTGTTTTTCTTCTTGGCACATGGGCATTTTTCCTTTCTTTGTTTAGTTTTCCTACAGGTACATGCTGAATTTCAAAGTGGTTGGTGATTATCCAAGTGCTTTCCATTTAATTGATTTCCAGCTTCCCATATATCTGTGAAGGGAGAACACAGTGTAGGTCTGGGTTGGGGGGCTTCATCCTTTGAAATTTGTTACAAGTTGCATGAAAACCCACTATTTCGTTATGATTCCCCTGTGTTCCCTGTGAACTCTTAAAATAAATTCTAAATGACCTTTGATTTTAATGTAGAAGCCAGTGAATGGCGTCACTCTGAGCCGAACAGTGAGACAAAATCTCGGTAAACTACAGCAATCCAACCTTTTCTTGAGCCCATTAGATGAGAGATAAAGCCAACGGGATATGGAAGGGGATGGGGGACTTGCTGCATAAATACCCAAGGAAAGCTACCATAAAATGAAGTGCCAGTAAATCCCTGTGGGTGGTCCTTAGAAATGGCCATTTACATGGGGAACTGAAGTTTTGAAGCCAAAAGCTCTTTTCAGAGCCATATGCCTTTTCAGAGAAAGGACTATGGACCATTTAGAAAAATAAAATCCTGTTTCACGAAGTCACTTAATTTCTATCCTGCTGATTGCTGCTGATTCAAAAGGCCCTATTTGTCCATATGACTTACAGTGGTTTTTCAAAGTTACTCATGCACATTGGTCTCATACATATCATGTTATTTAAAAAGTCATTTTAAGACCGCGAATCCAGAGGAGCTTGGGAAGATGGCAGAGTAGGAGGAGCCTGAGCTCATCCCGTCCCACATTTAAAACTAGATATCAAACAGAAAAATTAAATAAACCAGAGAGCACCCCACGGACTGGAAGAAGAAACCCCATAACTAAATATAGGGAAGAAGCTGCATCTGAAATGTTAGGAAGGTCAGAAACATGGAGAGAAGCTGCCGGCAGGAAGGAGGGAGCTGAGCATGGGGAGAGAGCAGAGAAATGGGCCCTCGCACTAGGGAGCTCACACGGGGGAAGCTAATACCCATACTGTTTGGCTGTGGAAACCAGAAGGGCTGAATACCCTGAGTTTGTATAATCAGTGGGATTTGGAGCCTGGAGCTTTGAAAGCCAGCTGACTCTGCACTGATCTAATACTGTGTGTTAACCAACTGGAATTAAAAAAAAAAAAACTTAAAAAAAAAGAATGGGAATCCATTAGGACATGTGTGATATGTTTCGGGGAGGGAGGGCACACGTGGCTCTTTTGCATTTGTAATTTCGGATCAAATGGGATCTCTAGGAAAACAAGGTTAAAATGCACCTAAAATGGGCTGTGGATGCAAAACTGGGAATGCAAGTGTGAGTGACACACACGAAATCTGGGAAGGAAGAAAGAAAATGGGGTTCGATGTTGAAGTCCAGAGTGGAAAGTGAATACGTCTG
>NW_027406297.1:0-1722 GCF_003265705.2 Callorhinus ursinus | reverse complement strand
CCTCCCATGCCACACAGAGAGCCCCCAACGGTACCCGGTAGGCTACAGAGACACATCTGGAATCACATTGCGTTCTTTTCTGGCCACACTGGTCTGAAGGGACAAATTCCCATGGGGACAAAAAGGGAAAACTTCACAAACTCATGGAAATTGTACAACTCCAGTACAACCAACAGATGAAACTTGTTAACCAAATGGAACACAATTTATCTTGACACAATCACTCATGAACACACACAAACACACTAAATGAAAACGCATTATAACAGTTTTGAGATCATCAAAAGCAATTCTCAGAGGACATTTGTACTGAAAACTACTATGCTAAGAATAAAAAAATCCCCCAAGAAACAACCTAACTTTAGTCTCCGTGAAGATTAGTGAGAACAACTACTAAATTAAAAATTAGCCTTAGGAAGGAAATAATATGGACGGAGCAAAATTCGAGGATGTATAGATAGAAGCACAATAGAAAGACCAACGGATAAGGGCTGCCTTGACCAAAGATAAACGAAATTCACAATTTCTGTTAGATTGACGAAGACAAAATGAGGGAGGACTCCAATTAGTACAATGTGGAACGAAGAGGGGACACTTCAACTCCTCTCAGAGAAGGACAAAGTTAGGGTTAGTATGACAATTCCATGCCCACAACAGGACAGTCTGGAAGAAGCAGTTAGATCCTCAGTTGGTGCGTCTCCTTGACCTTGCTTTGCTCACTCCTTCCCGACAAATCCTCCCTCCAGGCTCGGTCCCGCAGTGCCCTGTCCTCCTCTGCCCGCTGACCTTGCAGGCTGCTTCCCCGCTGGCCCTGCCCACCCTGCCACCTGTTTTAGGGGACCGTGAACAGAATACGAACCTCTTCCTTCAGGGCAATCATTTTCTTGCCTGTGTTCCTCTCTCTTTCTGCCCAAAACAACGGCAGGCCATGTAGGTCAGACAAGGGGGCTGTAGGCATGGGGATCCCCACACAGAGCCGAGGACACACACCCTGGATGGCTGGGCTCATGGAAGGGACTCAATAGCAGCAGGTCCCTAGAAAGTGGGGTCCCCCTAAGCTGCCTCAAAGAGTGCGGTGAGGAGCACCAACCCCTGCAGAGCCCCGCAGGGGACCCAGACGAGCCCCTAACTCGGCTGTGTGCGGTGCCACGAGGGGGCCACCGAGGAGCGCTGATGGGGCTGAGCACCGCATCTCAGTGCACTCCAGTGGCTCGCTGTTGCCAAGAAAAAGTCCACAGGGATAAAGAATATTCCATGACGCCTGTTAGGATGGTAAGGCAGGTATGACTCTCATCATAGCAATAGATAGAGGGAACCCTCCTACTGGGATTCACTTCAGGGAGAGAGTGCCCTGCACTTCAACTACAACACGGGCAAGTGGGAATAATTTCTAAAGTTGACAGTGGATCAAAAATACTGAGAGGAAATGAACGGGAGTTCTGGTTAAGGCGACCACACAGGGTTCTTGCTAAGGACAGCCCAGAGGGATCTGGCAGCATCTGGGGAAGGATGGCCATCCTGAGGAGATATCTAGGGTATACCGAGATGGAAAGACGGGGTTCTGGCCAAAGCTCACCTAGCAGAGTTCTTCCTAAACCTCAGTTTACAAGGAAGTGCACAGATGACCCTCGGATAAAGTTCAGGAGCCTGACTGAGGTATGGGAAAGCAAAAACGTTGTCACGGAGGAGACCCACGTACGGTGCACAGCACAAAGTTTCAGG
>NW_027406296.1:0-1722 GCF_003265705.2 Callorhinus ursinus | reverse complement strand
AGGTTGGGCAGGGATCGGTAAACAGTGTGGTCAATATGTGCCTATCATTTCGTGTTATATACATATTTTTTATTTATTTGAGAGAGGGAGAGAGAGAGAGACAGAGAGAGAGAGAGAGAGAGAGATCACGAGCAGGGGTCAGGTGCGGGGGGTGCAGACTCCCCCCTAAGCAGGGAGCCCTATGTGGGACTCGATCCCAGGACCCTGGGATCATGATCCAATCCAAAGGAAGACCCTTAACTGACAGAGCCACCCAGGAGCCCTGGTGTTATATTCAAGAGCCAACATTGTAGAGGTTAGAGGTCGATCAGGATCCAGGCACCCTGGCTCCTAGCTTGGCTTCTTCACCACTAGTTATATGATAATTTAAAACGTTATGATGTCTCTCTGTGGCTCAGTTTCCTGAGTTGTTACATGGAGATAATAGGGTTGCCATTTCATAGGGTATGTGGCAGAGACACTCACTGCCCACCCAATAACCATGAAGACCCCCATAGTTCCCAGCCCATGGGAACTTAGGGGAAACTATTTTGCAAATCGGCTGTGAACTGATGAGATGTATGTCAGTTCGGGGCCAAACATTTGAAAAGCAAGTGAGCGACACTCTAGTTCCTTGTTCCCCAGCCAACAATTAGTCCCAAGTTCCAGATAATGCAGGTATAAGAAAGTAGAGCCTCTTTCCCCAGTATCACCGAATAACTATATGAAGCAGAGGCTCATCCCCATGTTGGACATGCTAATGTGAGTTACAAGTAAACCTTTTAACGAAAACCCACTTGGTTTGAGGGCTAATCTGTTACTGAGACATAACCAAGCCTATCCTGGCTCCCTCTTCAGGTAGGTACCGCTCACCTTATTGGGGAAAGTCGCATCAATCTCCTCCTGCAGTTTCTGCTGGACATCAGGGTGAGTGGCCAGTTCATACACAAGGAAGGAAAGAGAAGT
The DNA here is from genome assembly GCF_003265705.2 of Callorhinus ursinus. NCBI lineage: Eukaryota > Metazoa > Chordata > Mammalia > Carnivora > Otariidae > Callorhinus > Callorhinus ursinus. Next base: position 777 of record NW_027406296.1, on the reverse strand, counting down.
GCTAGTGGTCTCGTAGCCAGCAAAAATAAAGATAATAGATTGGGCCACAAGCTCCAGATCAGAGAGAGCTAAAAGAAGCAAAGACATTTTAGCTAGAGCAGGTGAATAGAAAACATCACAGTTTAGATGATGAGAAATTTATTGGAAACTCCCAATTCCCTTGGGGGAAAATGTAAAAGCAGTTCAGAATCAAACTCACAGTGGTTTGCACTCTGATGTCTACCTACAGAGACAGAAAAGCAAGAAATTGTCTTGCTCTGGTTATTCCCATGGTCTATACTATTCTTGGCCATCTGCCCCTGCTTATGCCACCCTCCCCACCAACACAGATAGGTAATTTCAGGAACTAGCATTTCTTTCTAATGCACATAGAGTTTTCTGTATGTCCTTTGGAGAATCTGACAATGACTTCAGTCCTAAGTCACATGGGATAGCATTCTCCCTCAGGAAAATTTAAATCCTCCCCAGCTAAAACAGAACTTAAATTTCTTTAGAGAGTTTGCAATGCTAAGGCTCAATTATCAGGAAGAATGAATGCTCTTTCATCTAAAAATATCTGCAGGAACTTAAGAGAACACAATTGGGCTACAGATGAACTCTTGCTGCTCAAAGTGTGGGATCCGCAGCATCTGGGAGCTTATTAGAAATGCAGAATCTCAAACTTCACCCTAAAATATCGAATCAAAATCTGACCTTTCAGGAGATGTGGTGATTTGTGTGAACAACCTACCTTGAGAAGCACAGATTATACCTTTCTGAGGTCTCAGCTAATAGAAG
>NW_027406295.1:1501-1722 GCF_003265705.2 Callorhinus ursinus | reverse complement strand
GAAGGTTTGAAGCTCGGACTTGGAAGCCTTGGTGTTCAGCGAGGATGTTGTCCAAGTTTCCAGCACATCGAGTCACTTGGCTGGTGTGCCTAATCGGGCTAATTTCTGCCTTTCTAAGGGCAGTTTGAAAGTGGCTTGAAACTCTAGGTTATTTGTGGAGTGGTCTGTTTGGGACACCGGTGTGGGCCATTGTAGACACCACCCAGGGAATTCCAGAGCTA
>NW_027406295.1:0-1401 GCF_003265705.2 Callorhinus ursinus | reverse complement strand
ATGTGATAAGACAGTTGTTTCCTGTTTGGTTCTCGAGCCCTTGGCTCAGCAAGGTGGTTGGTGGGAAGCAGCTCACAGGCAGCATTATCGATTCTTGCCCAGTGTGCCCCCTGCTTCCTCAGAGGAGGCACAGCGGATGTCCTCTGCCTGGTGTCTGTGAATTCAGCCAGCAGAAGCAGTTTCCAGAGCCCCACCCATGAGAAATCCTCTCCACATCCCTGTGCTGTGTGCAAGAGGTCACTTTTCATTTGGAACTGAAATCTCAGCTCCTACCGTTAGGTTCTGAGGCCACACAGGACACCAGTATCCATGCAGTTCTACTTCTGCATGGGGCCTGATATGCGAGACTGAGGCCGAGCCTTGTCGGCCAGTTGATGCCACTGCAGGCTCCTTCCTGGAAAATATGCAGCAAAGCCTGGTTTGTGATGATATCGCAGGAAAGAGGGACAGGTGCACCACTCTGCCTGACCGCAGGAGTATTCCGGACGTCAATCCCAGGTGGTTGGGGCAGGGAGGAGTGATGTCTGTTTCCCAGGACCTTGGCCAAAGGGAGAGTTGGATCCTGGGATGGGCCTCTGCTCAGCTCTCTCAGATGAGCACCTCAGGCAAGGAGAGGAAGTGTGAGTGCTCACCTGTAATTGAGGAAGGTGTCTGGCTTCAGGTCCCATGGGCAGGTGGATTCCTCGTGTGGTTCATTTTCCTGATAGTGTTCAGGGTGCAGTCGGTTGACCGCTGGTCCTTGGTATCCTGGCTGTGCAAGAGCCCTGGGACACCTTTTCCCCCGGGGCTTTAGATCAGGAAATCGGACGGAGTCAGTGGTGAAACCGTCAGTGTAGGCCTTCGTTTCTGTCCCCCGAGATGGACTGGTGACTGTGATAACTGCTACAGAAATACAGAGCAGGAGACAGAGCTGGGGTGCTACAGGGGAGGTAAGGCTGGTGCTTGCTATTCACATAGGGGCCAGGTGGGACTTCTCTAGGGACATGATACTTGAGTCAAAATCTAAAGAAGGTGAGTGATATCAAGTCAAGAGTATTCTAAACGGATGGGAAAGCATGTGCAAAAGGCCCAAGGCAGGAGCATACCAGGTATGTCCAGAGGTAGCAAGAAGGGACTATGGCCACATGTGACAGCTTAGGACATGATCTCAGGGAGGTGAACAGAGGAAGACAGAAAGCCATTGCAGTGCTGTGACGGCATGGAACTCTGTTTCAGGGGGTCATCCGGGCTACAGTGCTGAGAACAGGTGACAGAGTGTTGAAGATGGGCAGGGGAGGTCCATGATGAAGCATTTCCAGGAACTCAGGCAAGAGATGGCCTCTAGTGTGGACCGGACAGATGGGCTTGGAAGCAGTGGTCAGTCCTATTCTGGGTACGTTTAAGATGGAGCTCACCGTATTT
>NW_027406294.1:0-1722 GCF_003265705.2 Callorhinus ursinus | reverse complement strand
TCAAAGATGAGTTGACCATAGAGTTGAGGGTCCATTTCTGGGCTCTCGATTCTGTTCCATTGATCTATGTGTCTGTTTTTGTGCCAGTACCATACTGTCTTGATGATGACAGCTTTGTAATAGAGCTGGAAGTCCGGAATTGTGATGCCGCCAGCTTTGTTTAACATTTTCAACCTTCCTCTGGCTATTCGGGGTCTCTTCTGGTTCCATACAAATTTTAGGATTATTTGTTCCATTTCCTTGAGAAAAGTAGATGGTATTTTGATGGGGATTGCATTGAATGTGTAGATTGCTCTAGGTAGCATTGACATCTTCACAATATTTGTTCTTCCAATCCATGAGCATGGAACGTTTTTCCATTTCTTTGTGTCTTCTTCAATTTCTTTCATGAGTATTTTATACTTTTCTGAGTACAGATCCTTTGCCTCTTTGGTTAAATTTATTCCTAGGTATCTTATGGTTTTGGGCGCAATTGTAAATGGGATCGACTCCTTGATTTGTCTCTCTTCTGTCTTGTTGTTGGTGTATAGGAATGCCACTGATTTCTGTGCATTGATTTATATCCTGCTACTTTACTGAATTCCTGTATGAGTTCTAGCAGTTTTGGGTGGAGTCTTTTGGGTTTTCCACATACAGTATCATATCATCTGCAAAGAGTGAGAGTTTGACTTCCTCTTTGCCGATTTGGATGCCTTTGATTTCTTTTTGTTGTCTGATTGCTGTGGCTAGGACTTCTAATACTATGTTGAATAGCAATGGTAAGAGTGGCCATGCCTGCCGCGTTCCTGACCTTAGGGGAAAAGCTCAGCTTTTCCCCATTGAGAATGATATTCACTGTAGGTTTTTCATAGATGGCTTTTATGATATTGAGGTATGTACCCTCTATCCCTATACTCTGAAGAGTTCTGATCAAGAAAGGATGCTGTACTTTGTCAAATGCTTTTTCTGCATCCATTGAGAGGATCATATGATTCTTGTTCTTTCTTTTGTTAATGTATTGTATCACGTTGATTGATTTGCGGATGTTGAACCAGCCTTGCAGCCCAGGGATCAATCCCACTTGGTCGTGGTGAATAATCCTTTTAATGTACTGTTGGATCCTATTGGCTAGTATTTTGGCGAGAATTTTTGCAACCATGTTCATCAAGGATATCGGTCTGTAATTCTCCTTTTTGATGGGGTCTTTGTCTGGTTTGGGGATCAAGGTAATGGTGGCCTCATAAAATGAGTTTGGAAGTTTTCCTTCCATTTCTATTTTTTGGAACAGTTTCAGAAGAATAAGTATTAATTCTTCTTTAAATGTCTGATAGAATTCCCCTGGGAAGCCATCTGGCCCTGGGCTTTTGTTTGTTGGGAGATTTTTGATGACGGCTTCAATTTCCTTAGTGGTTATAGGTCTGTTCAGGTTTTCTATTTCTTCCTGGTTCAATTTTGGTAGTTGATACATCTCTAGGAATGCACCCATTTCTTCCACGTTATCTAATTTGCGGGCATAGAGTTGCTCATAATATGTTCTTATAATTGTTTGTCTTTCTTTGGTGTTGGTTGTGATCTCTCCTCTTTCATTCATGATTTTGTTGATTTGAGTCATTTCTCTTTTCTTTTTGATCAGTCTGGCCAGGGGTTTATCAATCTTGTTAATTCTTTCAAAGAACCAGCTCCTAGTTTCGTTGATCTGTTCTACTGTTCTTTTGGTTTCTAGTTCATTGATTTCTGCTCTGA
>NW_027406293.1:0-1722 GCF_003265705.2 Callorhinus ursinus | reverse complement strand
CCTCCCATGCCACACAGAGAGCCCCCAACGGTACCCGGTAGGCTACAGAGACACATCTGGAATCACATTGCGTTCTTTTCTGGCCACACTGGTCTGAAGGGACAAATTCCCATGGGGACAAAAAGGGAAAACTTCACAAACTCATGGAAATTGTACAACTCCAGTACAACCAACAGATGAAACTTGTTAACCAAATGGAACACAATTTATCTTGACACAATCACTCATGAACACACACAAACACACTAAATGAAAACGCATTATAACAGTTTTGAGATCATCAAAAGCAATTCTCAGAGGACATTTGTACTGAAAACTACTATGCTAAGAATAAAAAAATCCCCCAAGAAACAACCTAACTTTAGTCTCCGTGAAGATTAGTGAGAACAACTACTAAATTAAAAATTAGCCTTAGGAAGGAAATAATATGGACGGAGCAAAATTCGAGGATGTATAGATAGAAGCACAATAGAAAGACCAACGGATAAGGGCTGCCTTGACCAAAGATAAACGAAATTCACAATTTCTGTTAGATTGACGAAGACAAAATGAGGGAGGACTCCAATTAGTACAATGTGGAACGAAGAGGGGACACTTCAACTCCTCTCAGAGAAGGACAAAGTTAGGGTTAGTATGACAATTCCATGCCCACAACAGGACAGTCTGGAAGAAGCAGTTAGATCCTCAGTTGGTGCGTCTCCTTGACCTTGCTTTGCTCACTCCTTCCCGACAAATCCTCCCTCCAGGCTCGGTCCCGCAGTGCCCTGTCCTCCTCTGCCCGCTGACCTTGCAGGCTGCTTCCCCGCTGGCCCTGCCCACCCTGCCACCTGTTTTAGGGGACCGTGAACAGAATACGAACCTCTTCCTTCAGGGCAATCATTTTCTTGCCTGTGTTCCTCTCTCTTTCTGCCCAAAACAACGGCAGGCCATGTAGGTCAGACAAGGGGGCTGTAGGCATGGGGATCCCCACACAGAGCCGAGGACACACACCCTGGATGGCTGGGCTCATGGAAGGGACTCAATAGCAGCAGGTCCCTAGAAAGTGGGGTCCCCCTAAGCTGCCTCAAAGAGTGCGGTGAGGAGCACCAACCCCTGCAGAGCCCCGCAGGGGACCCAGACGAGCCCCTAACTCGGCTGTGTGCGGTGCCACGAGGGGGCCACCGAGGAGCGCTGATGGGGCTGAGCACCGCATCTCAGTGCACTCCAGTGGCTCGCTGTTGCCAAGAAAAAGTCCACAGGGATAAAGAATATTCCATGACGCCTGTTAGGATGGTAAGGCAGGTATGACTCTCATCATAGCAATAGATAGAGGGAACCCTCCTACTGGGATTCACTTCAGGGAGAGAGTGCCCTGCACTTCAACTACAACACGGGCAAGTGGGAATAATTTCTAAAGTTGACAGTGGATCAAAAATACTGAGAGGAAATGAACGGGAGTTCTGGTTAAGGCGACCACACAGGGTTCTTGCTAAGGACAGCCCAGAGGGATCTGGCAGCATCTGGGGAAGGATGGCCATCCTGAGGAGATATCTAGGGTATACCGAGATGGAAAGACGGGGTTCTGGCCAAAGCTCACCTAGCAGAGTTCTTCCTAAACCTCAGTTTACAAGGAAGTGCACAGATGACCCTCGGATAAAGTTCAGGAGCCTGACTGAGGTATGGGAAAGCAAAAACGTTGTCACGGAGGAGACCCACGTACGGTGCACAGCACAAAGTTTCAGG
>NW_027406292.1:0-1722 GCF_003265705.2 Callorhinus ursinus | reverse complement strand
CCTGTATGAGTTGTAGCAGTTTTGGGGTGGAGTCTTTTGGGTTTTCCACATACAATATCATATCATCTGCAAAGAGTGCAAGTTTCACTTCTTCTTTGCCCATTTGGATGCCTTTGATTTCTTTTTGTAGTCTGATTGCTGTGGCTAGAACTTCTAATACTATGTTGAATAGCAGTGGTGATAGTGGACATCCCTGCTGCATTCCTGAACTTAGGGGAAAAGCTCTCAGCTTTTCTGCATTGAGAATGATATTCGCTGTGGGTTTTTCATAGATGGCTTTTATGATATTGAGGTATGTACCCTCTCTCCCTATACTCCGAAGAGTTTTGATCAAGAAAGGATGCTGTACTTTGTCAAATGCTTTTTCTGCATCTATTGAGAGGATCATATGACTCTTGTTCTTTGTTTTTTTTAAGATTTTATTTATTTATTTGAGAGAGAGAGAATGAGAGATAGCGAGCACAAGAGGGAAGAGAGTCAGAGGGAGAAGCAGACTCCCTGCCAAGGAGGGAGCCCGATGTGGGACTCGATCCCGGGACTCCAGGATCATGACCTGAGCCGAAGGCAGTCACATAATCAACTGAGCCACCCAGGCGTCCAGACTCTTGTTCTTTCTTTTCTTAATGTATTGTATCACGTTGATTGATTTGCGGATGTTGAACCAACCTTGCAGCCCAGGGATAAATCCCACTTGTACAGGGTGAAAAATCCTTTTAATGTACTCTTGGATCCTGTTGGCTAGTATTTTAGTGAGAATTTTTGCATCCATGTTCATTAAGGATAATGGTCTGTAATTCTCCTTTTTGATGGGGTCTTTGTCTGGTTTTGGGATCAAGGTAATGGTGGCCTCCTAAAATGAGTTTGGAAGTTTTCCTTCCATTTCTATTTTTTGGAACAGTTTCAGAAAAATAGGTATTAATTCTTCTTGAAATGTTTGATAGAATTCCCCTGGGAAGCCATCCGTCCCTGAGTTTTTGTTTGTTGGGAGATTTTTGATGACTGCTTCAATTTCCTTAGTGGTTATAGGTCTGTTCAGGTTTTTCTATTTCTTCCTGGTTCAGTTTTCGTAGTTGATACATCTCTAGAAATGTACCCATTTCTTCCAGGTTATCTAATTTGCTGGCATAGAGTTGCTCATAATATGTTCCTATAATTGTTTGTATTTCTTTGGTGCTGGTTGTGATCTCTCCTCTTTCATTCATGATTTTGTTGATTTGGGTCATTTCTCTTTTCTTTTTGATCAGTCTGGCCAGCGGTTTATCAATCTTGTTAATTCTTTCAAAGAACCAGCTCCTAGTTTCGTTGATCTGTTCTACTGTTCTTTTGGTTTCTAGTTCATTGATTTCTGCTCTGATCTTTATTATTTCTTTTCTCGTGCTGCGTTTAGGCTTTATTTGCTGTTCTTTCTCTAGCTCCTTTAGGTGTAGGGTTAGTTTGTGCATTTGAGACCTTTCTTGTTTCTTGAGAAAGGCTTGTATTGCTATATACTTTCCTCTCAGGACTGCCTTTGCCGTATCCCAAAGATTCTGAACAGTTGTGTTTTCATTTTCATTGGTTTCCATGAATTTTTTTAATTCTTCTTTAATTTCCTGGTTGACCCATTCATTCCTTAGTAGGATGCTCTTTAGCCTCCATGTATTTGAGTTCTTTCCGACTTTCCTCTTGTGATTGAGACCTAGTTCAAAGCACTGTGGTCTGAAAATATGCAGGGAATAATCCCAA
>NW_027406291.1:0-1723 GCF_003265705.2 Callorhinus ursinus | reverse complement strand
ACTCCTGTCTCACGTTTAGGTCTTTCAACCATTTGGAGTCTATTTTTTTTTTAATTTTTTATTGTTATGTTAATCACCATATATTACATCATTAGTTTTTGATGCAGTGTTCCATGATTCATTGTTTGTTCATAACACCCAGTGCACCATGCAAAACGTGCCCTCCTCAATACCCATCACCAGGCTAACCCATCCCCCCACCCCCCTACCCTCTAGAACCCTCAGTTTGTTTTTCAGAGTCCATCATCTCTCATGGTTCGTCTCCCCCTCTGACATACTCCCCTCTTCTTCCTCTCCTGTTATCTTCTTCTTTTCCTTTTTTCTTAAAATATGTTGCGTTATTTGTTTCAGAAGTACAGATCTGTGATTCAAAGGTCTTGCACAATTCACAGCGCTCACCGTAGCACATACCCTCCCCAATGTCTATCACCCAGCCATCCCATCCCTCCCACCCCCAACCACTCCAGTAACACTCAGTTTGTTTCCTGAGATTAAGAATTCCTCATATCAGTGAGGTCATGTGATACATGTCTTTCTCTGATTGACTTATTTCACTCAGCATAACACCCTCCAGTTCCATCCACGTCGTTGCAAATGGCAAGATCTCATTCCTTTTGATGGCTGCATAATATTCCATTGTGTATATATACCACATCTTCTTTACATTTGGAGTCTATTTTTGTGTGTGGTGTAAGGAAATGGTCCAGTTTCATTCTTCTGCATGTGGCTGTCCAATTTTCCCAACACCATTTGTTGAAGAGACTGTCTTTTTGCCATTGGACATTCTTTCCTGCTTTGTCAAAGATGAGTTGACCATAGAGTTGAGGGTCCATTTCTGGGCTTTCTATTCTGTTCCATTGATCTATGTGTCTGTTTTTGTGCCAGTCCCATACTGTCTTGATGATGACAGCTTTGTAATAGAGCTGGAAGTCCGGAATTGTGATGCCGCCAGCTTTACTTTTCTTTTTCAACCTTCCTCTGGCTATTCGGGGTCTCTTCTGGTTCCATACAAATTTTAGGATTATTTGTTCCATTTCTTTGAAAAAGGTGGATGGTATTTTGATGGGGATTGCATTGAATGTGTAGATTGCTCTAGGTAGCATTGACATCTTCACAATGTTGATTCTCCCAATCCATGAGCATGGAACGTTTTTCCATTTCTTTGTGTCTTCTTCAATTTCTTTCATGAGTATTTTATAGTTTTCTGAGTACAGATCCTTTGCCTCTTTGGTTAGATTTATTCCTAGGTATCTTATGGTTTTGGATGCAATTGTAAATGGGATCGACTCCTTGATTTGTCCCTCTTCTGTCTTGTTGTTGGTGTATAGGAATGCCAGTGATTTCTGTGCATTGATTTTATATCCTGCTACTTTACTGAATTCCTGTATGAGTTCTAGCAGTTTTGGGGTGGAGTCTTTTGGGTTTTCCACATACAGTATCATATCATCTGCAAAGAGTGAGAGTTTGAGTTCCTCTTTGCCGATTTGGACGCCTTTGATTTCTTTTTGTTGTCTGATTGCTGTGGCTGGGACTTCTAATACTATGTTGAATAGCAGTGGTGATAGAGGACATCCCTGCTGCGTTCCTGACCTTAGGGGAAAAGTTCTCAGCTTTTCCGCATTGAGAATGATATTGGCTGTAGGTTTTTCATAGATGGCTTTTATGATATTGAGGTATGTACCCTCTATCTCTATACTCTGAAGAGTTTTGATCAAGAAAGGGT
>NW_027406290.1:0-1723 GCF_003265705.2 Callorhinus ursinus | reverse complement strand
ATCCTGGGAAATCTCTGCCTGTCTAATGTCATGAAAATATTCTCCTCATGTTCTCTGCTGGAGAATTTCTTGAATAATCTCTGATTTATAGGTAAAAATCATCCGGAAGTGACTTTGGTTGGCACAGCCATGCTGGGAAAAGGATGGATTTTCCCCAAAATACAAAACATAGAACTCCTGTATGATCCCACTATCAGATAGACGTTTTCAGGAAATGAAGTCAGTTTCTCGAATAAGATCTGCACTCTCCCACCCAATCTCCCTGAGGAGGGGCGGCCACCCTTAGCAACCTGTCCCTTGAGGCAGTCGCCTCCCTGGACAAGGGGCTACTCCAGGGATGGGAGGTCTCCACAGCAGCACACCCAATATCCTGGATACTAGGAGACAGAGTACAGCACCAGGCCAGTGAGGCTCAGGACACACTAACCCAAATATGGTACCTTGGCAAATTAAATATAGAAGATAAAAGAACTTTTGCATAGAGCAGAAGCAAGAATGTCTCTCTGATCCCCAGCCATCAGACCTTCTTCCCTTAAGCAGGTCAGAATACTCCCATGTGGAACTTTCTCTCCCCGGACCATGGGGATGACGTGCTTATCACCAAAGTCAAGGAATTTAGGACCACGGGGTCTATATGAACACACCTGGTTAAACGCACCTTTATCTTCCTAGTTAACTTCTTTACCATTTACAAGCCCTAGTCCAAACCCCTGTGTCTGTCAATTCTTCACACACTTACTGCTTCTTTGTCTAAAATGTAGAAGAGCTGTCTGCTCCAGTCACCTCTGCTGGTCGTCATGGTCTTGTGAGGCTCCCACCAAAGCAATCAATGCATTTTGCTTTCTTTTCTCCTGTCCATCTGTGTTTGTCAATTTCCAGACTCAGCCAGGGACCTTAAGAGGGTTGAGGAAAACATTTTCCTCTCTTGCAACACTGTGGAGTGGGGAGTGGGGAGTCAGAAAACGCCATCCCATCTTCCTGGCTTTGGTGAAAATGGACCTCTACTGGGAAGCAGTACAGGACCGTGCATGGCTGGAGGAGCCAGAGAGAGGCACGTGTAACATGTAGGAGCTACTTGACCCCCAGCCAGGGGACTTGGTCCCAGTGACAAGTCCAGGGTGTGATTATGACTATTATAATGGAAGCATCCCGAACATCAGACCTTCCCCACGCCAGGCTTCAGGATTGCTGCTTGTTGTAGTTCCTACTGTTGGTTTAGTGACTTTTCTGAACTAACTTTGTCAAGTCTGTATTCTTTGCTGTGTGTATGGCTACTGAATCCCTGTGCTGTTAACTTAGTGGTCAGCCAGTGGCTGGGCAAAGAAGTCACCCCTGTTTCCAAGCTATTTGCTACAGATTGGAGGTCCCCACAACCTCGTCAGGTTTGAATAATCTGCTCCAGTGGCTCATGGAACTCGGAGAAACATATTACTTACTAGATGACCAATTCATTGAAAGGAGAGTACTCAGGGCCAGGCAGCTGGAAACGAGGAGCAGGGCAAGGTGTATAGAAGAAGCTCCGAGCTTCCTTCCTCCCTGAAAAGGCCTTTGCCCACCTCCACTCTGACCTTCGTCTATACTTCCTAACTGATGACGTCCTTCCTTTGGGCTCATATGTTAACTCAAGTGAAAGACCCGGTGGGCACCAAAACGACTCCTCAAGTACTAACCAATGCTGCCGTCCTGGTGATTCTTGGGCACAGCCATGAATCTCAGCTTCTTC
>NW_027406289.1:912-1724 GCF_003265705.2 Callorhinus ursinus | reverse complement strand
CTCGTCCTCCAACGCTATATGGAGAGCTTGCAGGGAACAAAAGCTCCTGAGAGCAAACCCGAGCAGCTTGCTTAGCCCGGACCGGCAAGGGCGGGGCAATTCCACCTCTGGCAAAGACATTTGGGAACCATGGCAACAAGCCCCTCTCCCAGAAGATCAGCAAGAACAGCTAGCCAAGACCAAGTTTACCGATCAATGAGAACGGCAGAACTCCAGAGCTAGGGGAATACTGCACATAGAATTTATGGCTTTTTTCCCATGATTCTTTAGTCTTTCAAAGTTAATTTTTTTACCTTTTTTTTTTTGAATTTTTCTTTTTCCCCTTTTCAACCAATATCTTATCAATCCCTTTTGTAAAAAAACATTTTTATTTTTCATTTTTAGAGTCATATCCTATCCCTTCATAGTAGTTACCCTTATTTTTGGCATATATATATAAGTTGTTCTCTCTTTAAAATTTTGAGATACAGTTTCTTCTAACAGATCAAAATATACCCTAAATCTCTAGTGTATGGCTTTGTTCTAGTCTCCTGCCTGATCACATTCTCTACCTTTTTTTTTCTTTCTTTCTTTCTTTTTTTATCCTCTTCTTTCTTTTTTCAAACAACTTCTTATATTATCAATTCCTTTTATAAAACGTTTTATAATTTTCATCTTTACACTCATATTCCATCCCTTCATCGTATCAACCCTTATTTTGTACATATATAAGTCTTTCTTTCTTTAAAATTTTGAGAGGCACTTTCTTCTAACTGGCCACAATACACCCAAAATCTAGTGTGTGGCACTGATCTATGCACCAGCCTGATCAT
>NW_027406289.1:0-812 GCF_003265705.2 Callorhinus ursinus | reverse complement strand
CTCGTCCTCCAACGCTATATGGAGAGCTTGCAGGGAACAAAAGCTCCTGAGAGCAAACCCGAGCAGCTTGCTTAGCCCGGACCGGCAAGGGCGGGGCAATTCCACCTCTGGCAAAGACATTTGGGAACCATGGCAACAAGCCCCTCTCCCAGAAGATCAGCAAGAACAGCTAGCCAAGACCAAGTTTACCGATCAATGAGAACGGCAGAACTCCAGAGCTAGGGGAATACTGCACATAGAATTTATGGCTTTTTTCCCATGATTCTTTAGTCTTTCAAAGTTAATTTTTTTACCTTTTTTTTTTTGAATTTTTCTTTTTCCCCTTTTCAACCAATATCTTATCAATCCCTTTTGTAAAAAAACATTTTTATTTTTCATTTTTAGAGTCATATCCTATCCCTTCATAGTAGTTACCCTTATTTTTGGCATATATATATAAGTTGTTCTCTCTTTAAAATTTTGAGATACAGTTTCTTCTAACAGATCAAAATATACCCTAAATCTCTAGTGTATGGCTTTGTTCTAGTCTCCTGCCTGATCACATTCTCTACCTTTTTTTTTCTTTCTTTCTTTCTTTTTTTATCCTCTTCTTTCTTTTTTCAAACAACTTCTTATATTATCAATTCCTTTTATAAAACGTTTTATAATTTTCATCTTTACACTCATATTCCATCCCTTCATCGTATCAACCCTTATTTTGTACATATATAAGTCTTTCTTTCTTTAAAATTTTGAGAGGCACTTTCTTCTAACTGGCCACAATACACCCAAAATCTAGTGTGTGGCACTGATCTATGCACCAGCCTGATCAT
>NW_027406288.1:0-1724 GCF_003265705.2 Callorhinus ursinus | reverse complement strand
GTGTCACTCTGTCCTAGAGCTACAGCCTGACCCACGAGCTGAATTCCCCCTCCTAGTGGGCCAGCTCACCTTCACGGTCAAGTACAGGCCATCATGAAACTCAGGGACAAGTGCGTGCCTGGTCAGGCAGGGGAGGGCTCACTTTCAACTCAGGGAGTCCCGGGCTGGTCTAGCAGGGGCTCTGGAGGGCTGGAATTCCAGGTTCTCTGCTGACCAGCCTGGGACTACAGCCATTTTACCTCCCCTCGCTGGGCCTCGCTCTCCTCCTCTGTGCAATGGGGTGATCCTGAATGATCCCTGCCATGGCGGGGAACATGTGGAGTGCTGGTGATTGACGTAAGCCGGGCACCGAGACTGGATTGCAGAGTGCAGAGGGGGATGGTGAGCGATGTGGGCAGTGAGCACTCCTTCCCCCAAAAGCAATTTAGCTCTTCCATGCGGCCGCCGGTTCACTGGCTGGGAGCCCAGGAGCAGTGGCCCACCACACTCCTGACACCGGGCCCAGCGTGTGTCTCTTCCTCAGCACTGGTACACGGTGGGGACCGCGGGACATGGGGCCCGACCCTCTCTATGAGGGTTGGAGACGAAAGAAGGCTTTCCTTGGGGACCCCCAAGGCCACAAAAGAGGGGAGGATGCTTCCCCCCAACAGTACATTGAAATTCTGCTTCTGTTAGAACCTGAGCCTTGGGCTTTGGTTATTTCACTTGCTGGGCTGACGAGATACACTTGTTCTCCAAGACTCCTCCTCAGATGAAGAGCTCTTGCAGGTCCCGGGCATCCTGGAGCCGGGGAGGGGAGAGGGGCCAGTCCCCTCCCTGGCTCCTGCAGGAGACCTGACCTGCCAAAGCCAGGATGGTTTCGGGTCGTGGTCCTGGGCTAGGGTTGGAGACAACCTGTCACTGCTCCTGACTCTGGGGCTGAGTGGGCCTTTTTTAGGCATAGCAACACCCACCGAACGCAGGGGCTTTAGAAAGAACACACTCCTGGACCCGTTCCCGCTCCAGGACGGTGGCTGCCTTCCCCAGCGCCAGAAGAAGAGGGATATCCTCTGCTGCTTTTGGCTTTGATCCTCTGACCCACGAGCTAGCACTGAAAAGTTTCTAGCCCTCCTCTGGAAGTGCACCTGCCCTGAGTGGGCCAGTCACGTTCCACACACGAAGACGGACAACGTGGTAAGTAAGTGCAGGAGGTGATCCTATTCAAACGGCCTGCGGGTCGGTGGGGATTTCTGCCTCTGTGCCCTCCACTGGGCCGCCTTTCGCTGGAGGGAAATCCTCCTGGAGTCGCCTCTCTGACCTTTGAGCTCCGTTCCTGCTGCTTTCAGGACCAAGGGACCCCAGCTGAGCCGTGTGTCCCATGTCGTCAGGGCGATGGTGGTAATGGTCCGTTATGCTGGTCTGGGAGGGTCCTTCAGGTTCCTCCTCCCCTAGGCACCGGTGCGGTAGCGACAAGCACCGGAGCCATCCCCCAATTTCATCATTGTGCACCATGAACCCCAGGGATGGTGCTAATGGTCCGTCGGGATCGTCTGGGAGGGCCCTCCAGGTTCCCCCTACCCCCAGGCACAGGTGTGGTGGCAAGAAGCGCCAGAGCAGTCCTCCAACTTCAGCATTGTTCCCCCGGGGGTGATGGTTCTTGTCATGGGCTCTCAAGATGGTACAGGAGGAACCTCCTGTTGGGGCCTGGAGGCCGGAGTAAACCAGATCGCACTCAAGTTGCATGA
>NW_027406287.1:0-1724 GCF_003265705.2 Callorhinus ursinus | reverse complement strand
ATTATTAAATCTTAACGTGAATTAATATTTAAGTCCTGTTTCAACAGTTGATTCCAATACATGCATTTCTTTGAACTTGTTTTATATAAACACATATTATTAAATAAGAGTGATTTAGAATCCACATTTTTGAAATATTGAAATCACTTTAATAAACCTATCATGGAAAAGAAACAGATATCAATTATCACAACTGATAGCATCACAAAAGACAATCAGACACAATCCCTTATCTGATGGAAGAATATAACATTTTGAGTAGTTCTGCCCAAATGTTAAACCTGTTGAAAGCTATAGATCCAGCAAGTCATTTACAAAAACACATGTCAGAGAAATGTCCTAACAAATATTATGACATGTAATCAATAAAGTCCACACTGCGTATATTCCGACAGGAAAAATACTTTCCCAAAAAATAAACTGTAAAACAAAAAAATGAAGAAGGAGAAGTAGAAGAAGAAGAAACCTGAGAAACTAACCCACACATATATGGCCTTACCTTACGACACAGGAGCAGAAAATATACAACGGGGAAAGGACTGTCTTCAGTGAACTGTCCTGGAAAACTGGACACTACATGCAGAAGAATGGACCTGGATCACTTTCTTACAGCACACACAAAAATTTTAAATGGATGAATGACTTGAATATAAGACCTGAATCTATAAACCTCCAAGAACAACACACAGGTAGTGAGTTTCTCGACAATTGGTTTGGGCAAAGAGTCTTTGAGATTGGACACCAAAGGCAAAGGCAACAAATGCAAAAATAAACAAGTGGAACGACATCAAATTGAAATTTCTACATGGCAAAAGAAACCATCAAAACTTAAAAGGCGACCTACCCAATGAGAAAAAATATCAGCAAATCATATGTATGAGAAGAGACTAATATCCAAAATATACAGAACACTCATACAAATCAAAACAAAAAAAACCTGTATAAAGAATGGGGAGATTATGTGAATAGATACTTTCCAAAGATGACACCCAGGTGGCCAACAGACACAGAAAAAGTTGTTCAACATCACTAATCGTCGTCAGGGAAACATAAGTCAAACCCATAATCTGCTATCTTCTCACAACTGTTGAGATGGCATTTGTCCCAGAGACAGACACCATGTGTGGTCAAGGGTGTGTAGACAAGGGGACCCTGTGCACTGTTGGTGGGAATGTACATTGGTGCAGCACCTGTGACAAAGAGTATGGAGGTTCCTGGAAAAATGAATACACTACCACATGACCCAGTGATTGCTCTGAGTGGATTTATTTGGAGAACACAAAAACACTACCTCAAAAAGATAGATGCACTCCCATGTTCACTGCAGCATTCTTCACAGTAGCCAGACATAGAAACAGAGACCTTGGGAGCATTATGCTAAGTAACGCAGACACAGAAAGACAGATAACAGATGTTCATGGACATTCCACATGGAAAAAAAAAATACTGAACGCACAGATACTGAGAACAGAATGCTGTTTGCCAGATTCACGGATGGGGGGAAAGGGGGAAGGTGGTCAAATGCACAATGTTTGGGCGCCTGAGTGGCTCAGTTGGTTAAGCGACTGCCTTCGGCTCAGGTCATGATCCTGGAGTCCCGGGATCGAGTCCCACATCGGACTCCCTGCTCGGCAGGGAGTCTGCTTCTCCCTCTGACCCTCTTCCCTCTCATGCTCTCTATCTCTCATTCTCTCTCTCTCTCTCAAATAAATAAATAATATCTT
>NW_027406286.1:912-1724 GCF_003265705.2 Callorhinus ursinus | reverse complement strand
CTCGTCCTCCAACGCTATATGGAGAGCTTGCAGGGAACAAAAGCTCCTGAGAGCAAACCCGAGCAGCTTGCTTAGCCCGGACCGGCAAGGGCGGGGCAATTCCACCTCTGGCAAAGACATTTGGGAACCATGGCAACAAGCCCCTCTCCCAGAAGATCAGCAAGAACAGCTAGCCAAGACCAAGTTTACCGATCAATGAGAACGGCAGAACTCCAGAGCTAGGGGAATACTGCACATAGAATTTATGGCTTTTTTCCCATGATTCTTTAGTCTTTCAAAGTTAATTTTTTTACCTTTTTTTTTTTGAATTTTTCTTTTTCCCCTTTTCAACCAATATCTTATCAATCCCTTTTGTAAAAAAACATTTTTATTTTTCATTTTTAGAGTCATATCCTATCCCTTCATAGTAGTTACCCTTATTTTTGGCATATATATATAAGTTGTTCTCTCTTTAAAATTTTGAGATACAGTTTCTTCTAACAGATCAAAATATACCCTAAATCTCTAGTGTATGGCTTTGTTCTAGTCTCCTGCCTGATCACATTCTCTACCTTTTTTTTTCTTTCTTTCTTTCTTTTTTTATCCTCTTCTTTCTTTTTTCAAACAACTTCTTATATTATCAATTCCTTTTATAAAACGTTTTATAATTTTCATCTTTACACTCATATTCCATCCCTTCATCGTATCAACCCTTATTTTGTACATATATAAGTCTTTCTTTCTTTAAAATTTTGAGAGGCACTTTCTTCTAACTGGCCACAATACACCCAAAATCTAGTGTGTGGCACTGATCTATGCACCAGCCTGATCAT
>NW_027406286.1:0-812 GCF_003265705.2 Callorhinus ursinus | reverse complement strand
CTCGTCCTCCAACGCTATATGGAGAGCTTGCAGGGAACAAAAGCTCCTGAGAGCAAACCCGAGCAGCTTGCTTAGCCCGGACCGGCAAGGGCGGGGCAATTCCACCTCTGGCAAAGACATTTGGGAACCATGGCAACAAGCCCCTCTCCCAGAAGATCAGCAAGAACAGCTAGCCAAGACCAAGTTTACCGATCAATGAGAACGGCAGAACTCCAGAGCTAGGGGAATACTGCACATAGAATTTATGGCTTTTTTCCCATGATTCTTTAGTCTTTCAAAGTTAATTTTTTTACCTTTTTTTTTTTGAATTTTTCTTTTTCCCCTTTTCAACCAATATCTTATCAATCCCTTTTGTAAAAAAACATTTTTATTTTTCATTTTTAGAGTCATATCCTATCCCTTCATAGTAGTTACCCTTATTTTTGGCATATATATATAAGTTGTTCTCTCTTTAAAATTTTGAGATACAGTTTCTTCTAACAGATCAAAATATACCCTAAATCTCTAGTGTATGGCTTTGTTCTAGTCTCCTGCCTGATCACATTCTCTACCTTTTTTTTTCTTTCTTTCTTTCTTTTTTTATCCTCTTCTTTCTTTTTTCAAACAACTTCTTATATTATCAATTCCTTTTATAAAACGTTTTATAATTTTCATCTTTACACTCATATTCCATCCCTTCATCGTATCAACCCTTATTTTGTACATATATAAGTCTTTCTTTCTTTAAAATTTTGAGAGGCACTTTCTTCTAACTGGCCACAATACACCCAAAATCTAGTGTGTGGCACTGATCTATGCACCAGCCTGATCAT
>NW_027406285.1:0-1724 GCF_003265705.2 Callorhinus ursinus | reverse complement strand
AGATTGCCTCTAACAAACTGCCTTATGCAAGTCAGGTGATCTCTCCGTTAGTTTTGTTGGCTGAAGATGAAAGTATCAGGATGACTTAAGGGTATGGAGCCAACACAGTTACCCTCTCTTCTCCCTGGAAATGTTGATCTAGAACTTCTCAACTTAAAATTTACTCTCGGGATTCCCTGCCAAACTTAGGTCCTCGCAATGTTAGGCTTCAAAAATACTCCGAGAGGCACCTGGCTGGCCCTTTCGGAATGTGCAACTCCTGATCGGGTTTTAAGTTAAAGCCCCACATTGGGTGTAGAGATTACTTAAAATCTTAAAAAGTACTCTGGATGAAATCCAATTCCGCACTTTGAAGACTTCTATACAGGGCTTGCTTCTAAAACACTTGAGGGACCACTTTTTTATTTTCTTCAAATTGTTTGATGACCAATTTTTATTTTATAACACAGACTTACACTTTGGCAAAATAAATTGCTAGGAAAAAATTTAAAAGGCACAATATGCAAATCCCAGTTTTTTTTTCTTAAGATTTTATTTTTTGACAGTCGGCGAGAGATGGAACACAAGCAGGGGGAGTGGGAGAGGGTGAAGGAGTCCTCCCGCCGAGCAGGGAGCCCAATGTGGGGGCTCAATCCCAACACCCTAAGATCATGACCTGAGCAGAAGGCAGACACTTAAAGACTGAGCCACCCAGGTGCCCCAAACCCGTTTTGATTCAACAAATTTCAATACGTATATGAGGAACAAAAATTTTTTTAATTGCGAAGTATGCATTTATTCATTGAGGGTGTGCATTGAGCACTAGAAACAATTCACAAGGTGTGTGGACCACCTTGAGTAACACTGTCCTCAACATCTTCACAGGGGGTCCATTGGGTTTGGCTCCTGCTCAGCCATTTCCCAGCAAGAAGGAGGGAACCTGGAAACTGGTTCCAGCTGAAATATTTCACGGCTGCCTGTGCACACATGGCCGATTCTGCGCTTTGGAGGGCGAGGTGGTGTTTATTAGGCAGGAGTGAGGCCCTGAGTGACTTGTAATTAATGCCAACGGTTAGTCCCCCCGGCTATTTGTGGAGGGAAATGCTACTTGATGTTTGATCAGAGGGAAAAGGGAGTCATGGGGTCTGGAGTCAGGACCCTGCTTGCCGGCAGGTGCCTGGTGTGAAAAGAGGCTTTCAGAAGGCAGCGTGTATCCAGGGCATGGGCTTTGGTGGGTTCACAGCCGACTTTTCCACTTCCTGGCCATCTGACTAGGCAAGTTGTTGGTACTTGCTGAGCCTCCATTTCTTCCTGTATAAAAAGGAGATTATTTTGCAATGTGGGAAATTAAATGAGATAGTGGCCTGGCTTCTAACTAGGGCCTAATAAACACTGGCCATTATGGTCACTACTCTATTCACACTGAGATTTGTGGAGAGAGACTGCTTCTAGTTCCCAAAAAGCTCCAGGGGAAAGGCCCGTTGGTTTGGAAGGATTACTCTCTGGGTTGGAGGCTAGAGATGGGATTGGAAGTTTGCTGACCTGGGACAAGGTGGAGTGTGGATGACCAGCAATAAGCCCCTCAGGACAGGAGGCTGCCGCAGCATTTGGATAGACACAAGAGTCTTTCCCATCCTTTAGGTCATTTGATCTGTATAGGAACCAGTGAGAGAGTGAACATGCAGGGGCTGAAGTGACTGTGCCAATTTCCAGAGAGGTTAAGCAAAGTCAAATAGCTCCTTTGC
>NW_027406284.1:0-1724 GCF_003265705.2 Callorhinus ursinus | reverse complement strand
AGTGTGTCATTTAAAGTCTTTATTTCCTTGTTGATCTTTTGCTTAGATGATCTGTCCATTTAGTCAGGTGGTGTTAAATCCCCCACTATTATTATATTGTTGTCAATGTGTTTCTTTGCTTTTGTTATTAATTGCCTTATATAACTGGCTGCTCCCAAGTTAGGGGCATAGATATTTACAATTGTTTCATCTTCTTGTTGGATAGACCCTTTAAGTAGGATATAGTGTCCTTCCTCATCTCTTATTACAGTCTTTGGTTTAAAATCTAATTTGTCTGATATAAGGATTGCCACCCTAGCTTTCTTTTGGTGTCCATTAGCATGGTAAATGGTTTTCCACCCCCTCACTTTCAATCTGGGGGTGTCTTTGGGTCTAAGATGAGTCCCTTGCAGACAGCATATGGATGGGTCTTGTTTTTTAATCCAATCTGATAGCCTGTGTCTTTTGATTGGGGCATTGAGCCCATTTACATTCAAGGTAACTATTGAAAGGTATGAATTTAGTGCCATTGTATTGCCTGTAAGGTGACTGTTACTGTATATTGTCTGTGTTCCTTTCTGATCTGTGCTGCTTTTAGGCTCTCTCTTTGCTTAGAGGACCCCTTTCAATATTTCTTGCAGGGCTGGTTTCGTGTTTGCAAATTCCTTTAGTTTTTGTTTGTCCTGGAAGCTTTTTATCTCTCCTTCTGTTTTCAATGACAGCCTCTCTGGATATAATATTTTTGGCTGTATATTTTTCTCGTTTAGTGCTCTGGATATATCATGGCAGTCCTTTCTGGCCTGCCAGGTCTCTGTGGGTAGGTCTGTGGCCACTGTAATGTTTCTACCATTGTAGGTTACATATCTCTTCTCCCGAGCTGCTTTCAGGATTTTCTCTTTGTCTCTGAGACTCATAAATTTTACTATTAGATGTCGAGGTGTTGACTTATTTGTATTGATTTTGAGAGGGGTTCTCTGTGCCTCCTGGATTTTGATGCCTGTTTCCTTCCCCAAATTAGGGAAGTTCTCTGCTATTATTTGCTCCAATATACCTTCTGTCCCTCTCTCTGTTTCTTCTTCTTCTGTGATCCCAATTATTTTAGTGTTGTTTTGTCGTATCGTATCCCTTATCTCTCGAATTCTGCCCTTGTGATCCTGTAGTTGTTTCTCTCTCTTTTTCTCAGCTTCTTTATTTTCCATCATTTGGTCTTCTATATCGCTGATTCTCTCTTCTCCCTCATTTATCCTAGCAGTTAGTGCCCCCATTTTGATTGCACCTCATTAATAGCCTTTTTGATTTCGACTTGGTTAGATTTTAGTTCTTTTATTTCTCCAGAAAGGGTTTCTCTAATAACTTCCACACTTTTTTCAAGCCCAGCTAGTATCTTTAAATCATGATTCTGAACTCGTGGTCCGACATTGCGCTAATGTCTGTATTGAGTAAGTCCCTGGCTGACGGTACTATCTCTTGTTCTTTTTGCTGAGGTGATATTTTCGTCTTGTCATTTTGTTCAGAGGAGAATAGATGAATGGGAGAACAAAATGCTAACAGGTTAACAACGTCCCCAGCAAATATACTCTATACAAATCAGAAAAGACCTGAGACCAGGGGAAATGAAAGGGAAAAAAAGAAAAAAAGAAAGAGAAAACACAGAAAGAAAAAAAAAGAAAAAGATTAAAAACAAAAACAGAACAATACAAAAAAACCCTAATATGATCAAATATGATCAGGCTTGTGCATAGATC
>NW_027406283.1:1243-1725 GCF_003265705.2 Callorhinus ursinus | reverse complement strand
TGCTGGCCTCATAAAATGAGTTGGGAAGTCTTTTTGCCTCCTGTATTTGTTGAAGTAGTTGGTGTAAGATTGGTGTTCTTTATTAATATTTTTTTCTATTGAACTTACTCCCCTTGAAACTATCTGAGTTACAAGTTAACTTTGTGGGAAGGTGTTTAATTGAGAATTGAATTTCTGAAGTAGATAGTAGAGTTAATCGGATTTTTTGTTCATTGGAAATTTGTGTTTTTCAAAGAGTTTATTTCATGTAAGTTGCCAAATTTTATGGTATAGAATTTGTTATGTTCTTGTTTTTTAGTTTTTGTAGGATATCCTCTTGCGTCTTCAATATTGGTAATTTATATCTCTCTTTTTTTTTTTCTTGGATAGTCTCACCATCGGTTAATTGACTTAGTCATTTCAAAGACCCTGTTTTTGGTGTCTTTGATAATCTTTATTGTTTGTTCATTTTCTGTCCTCTGACTTTTATTTCCTTTCCTTCA
>NW_027406283.1:0-1143 GCF_003265705.2 Callorhinus ursinus | reverse complement strand
TCTTCAATATTGGTAATTTATATCTCTTTTTTTTTTTTTTCTTGGACAGTCTCACCATCGGTTAATTGACTTAGTCATTTCAAAGACCCTGTTTTTGGTGTCTTTGATAATCTTTGTTGTTTGTTCATTTTCTGTCCTCTGACTTTTATTTCCTTTCCTTCATTCTAACTTAGTTTGTGTTTTATTTTTCTTTTCTTTGTGAACTTCTTAAAGCAGAAGTGAGACTCTTGATTGTTTTACCTTGTTCTTTTCTGTTATAAGCCCTTAGAGCTGTAACTCACCTGAGCATTCCTTAACCTGTATCACATAAATTTTATACACTGTATTTTCATTATGTGTTTGTTAAATATTTTCTAGTTCCTTTGTGATTTCTTCTCACCTTCCCTTTACTTGGAAACATTGCTTCCTTACCATGTGGCGGGGGATGTTCCTGATGCCCTCTGTAACTTCGCTGTTACTTAATTCTGTTCTGTTCGTGGACCACGTCATGTCTTATGTCACAGGTTGGGACTTGTGACTCGGCACATGCTTTCTGTGGGTCAGTGCTCAAGCCTGTTTACAGAGTGTGTTCTGCTGTTCTGTGGGTAGCCTGTACATGCTCATTAGGTCAAGTCGATGGCAACTGTTGTTTAAATGTGTATTTTTACTTGCTTTCTACCATTTATTCTCTTAATTAATGAAAGAAGTCTTTTAAGATACGCTCTTTCTCCTTTGGGTTCTATCAGTTGTTGTCCTGTGTACCTCGTTAGGGTCCGTGCACATTCAGAATTCTCATAGCCTGTTGGTGAACTGAAGTCTGCTCAGTCCTTGTGGTGGCGGTCTTGGTTGTGACATCTGCTTGGATGTTCATATAGTGACTCCAGCTTTCTTTTGATTGGTGTTTGCATCTTTTTCCGTGCTTCTATGTTTACTATGTCTGTTTCTATATATGAAGTGGGTTTCTTGTTAGCGTAACACAAGTAGATACCGCTTTCTTCCTTACTCTGACTCACTTACTCTTTTGCATTTTCATGAGTCCATTTACCATAAGTATCAGTAACGGCTGAGTTAAAGGAGGTTACTTGCCGTTTATTTCCTGCTTATCCTCATCTCTTCATTCCTTTTTTCCATCTTTAGGTATTATTTTAGATTTCTGTTTAACTA
>NW_027406282.1:0-1725 GCF_003265705.2 Callorhinus ursinus | reverse complement strand
TCCTTTCCTTCCAGCTTTGAAGCTTCATTAAAATTTATTCTTCTCTGAAGGCATCTATCATATTTTGCTTCAAATAGATACTTATCTTTCCCTTCTACTAGGTTATAAGTTTATTGAGGTCCAGTTATTTTGTCATACTCATGTTATCTTCCATAAGGAGATGGAGATAAATGTAAAGGTATAAAAAGTAAAAAAAAAAAAAAAAGGCATGTGTTGTAATGAGCACTGGGTGTTATATGCAACTAAACAATCAGGGAACACTACATCCAAAACTAATGATATACGGTGTGGTGGCTAACTTAACATAATAAAAAAATCATTAATTAAAAAATAATAAAAAAAGAACGATCATAAAAACCCTCAGTGGCAACCCATTCAGAACCCCTTCACTCCTGAGAGCTCTTTCCTTTCCATTGTTCTCTCCTTCACTTAATAAACTTCCACTTCTCTTCACCCTTTTGTTCTTGAGATTCATTCTTAGACTCCATGAGACAAGAGCCCTGAGACAAGTTACATTCTTTGTTGTTGGAACTTTTATACTCGTGGCCAAGGGGTTACTCTGAATTTGCTGGCAGCAAAGTAAGTGTTACAGGGTTGAAGGCAGAACCTGAAGGCAGCTGTGACCCAAATACTGATACTCTTTAACTCAGGGTTTCTCTGTCTCCTTACCATGGACATTCTGGTCACACCCTGGGGTGGTGGTGTCCTGTGCACTGTAGAGTGTTTAGAGCATCTGTGGCCTCCATGCACACCTCTCCAGTGTGATAGGCAAAGCTGGCTCCAGACAGTGATCAATGACTCCCCAGGGGACAAAAATTACCCCTGATTAGAACCACACATTGAGTGTCACAATCTCAACATACTTTTTCTAGCATTGCTATGATAGCAATTTAATGATAAAGAATATGAAAGACCTTCAAGAGTGTGAATAGCAGTCACTCTGTGAAATTGACATTACCACTGATAGTACATTAATTACTTAAGCAAACAAACACAGTGATCACTTGTTCTGGGCTAAGTTGAATTGGCTCTCAGGTGGTGATGGGTCAATGTTCTTGGCTTCCATTCTCTCTGACCCTGTTGTCCACTGGGATGTTGGACTCACCTGCTGGGGTGTCTGACAGGAAGGTGTCCTTCTGGAAGTCTGAATTCCTCCATGGACGGCAGATGATAGGGACTCAAGCTCTGTCCTCAGCCAAGGCAGCAGGTAGGAGTGAAACATAGGCCTCCAGCCAGAATTAGGACTCAGAACAAACAGACAAAAATCATGGCCCTTCCCGTCCAAGGTCGTACAGGGTGATGGGCTGGAGACAAGGAGGTCTTCACAGATCCCTGTATTTGTTCATTAGGTACACTTCCCTCTTGTGACTCCAACCTCTAAGCACATGATTCCCAAGTGGAAAAGTTCTCTGGGCAGAAAGGACGCTTTCCCTAATGAATCTCAGTTCCCAGAAGACTAGGTGAGAATCCAGTTCTTTCGTTTGTTTTACTCCCTTTCCCTGAACTTGCCCCCTTCCTGATGTGTGAATTCTCTAGCACCTTATTTCAGCTGCGAGTTTTACTTTTCTCCAAGTCTAAGACCAAGGAATATGCCTGGATTAGGTCTCTTCATCTTCAAAACATTGACATGTGGTAGGGACCCGGCCCTGCTATCTCCAGTCAGGGTCTGTTCTTCTTTTCAATAAGGCGGAGAAGTGGGTTCTTCTGATAATAAACATTGGTCAC
>NW_027406281.1:975-1725 GCF_003265705.2 Callorhinus ursinus | reverse complement strand
ACTCCTATTTCGCAAACAGGCCTGTGATGGACGGCTGCTCTGGAACACCCTCTTGTGTGGGGAGGAGAGTACAGCTGAACCCTGTGTGTCTGGAATCCTTAGGGACCCAGCCACTTAACACGAGCAATCCAAACGATAGAGTTACCGAAACCTAGCTTGCATTGCCTGTCTTGAAGCTGGAGGGATTTGACAGGGTTCGAGGAGGAGAGGCTCGGGAACGGTTCCCGTCCGTCACACCGAGTGAGAAACAGGAGCGTGCAGCAGGCAGCTCTCACTGTCCTCTTGTTTCATGACGCCACTCGCCTCGCCCCGTGTGTGCGTACAGGCATAAAGGCAGCCACTCCCCTCGAAAAGACACCCTGGAGAAAACCCTTTCTCCCTCTTCAAGTAGCCTTTCCTGAGACTGCAGGCCCTTGGCCGCGAGGGTCTGTGGCTGCACGGCCAGGCCTTCTGGACGCATATTCTGAGGGAGACTCGGGATGGGCCAGAAGGCAGAACACGACTCGCCCCTTGTCTCAGGTAGCCAGGCCTGCGGTCCCGCTTTGCCTGGAGGTCTGATGGCTAGCGAACTTACTGCAAGAAGCAGCAGTGTAGAGGGACGGTGCGGTAGCTAGACTAGCGTCACTCTTGCTTGCGGTGGAAGCTATTCCATTGGGTGAGCGTGAAAGGCCGGGGAATGACCTCATCTTCCCGTGTTGCCTGTGTGAGAGCACTTCAAGTGAGTCCCAAACCGTTTCCTGAGTGAGACCC
>NW_027406281.1:579-965 GCF_003265705.2 Callorhinus ursinus | reverse complement strand
CTTCAAGTGAGTCCCAAACCGTTTCCTGAGTGAGACCCTGGCTGCGGCAGAACGCAGGCCGCGACTGCCCGCTTGGTTCAGGAAAGCAGGCCTGCACTTCTGCCGGCAGGTCTAATTGCCAGCGAAGAAACTCGAAGCAGGACCCGTGTGGAGAAACCGTGCTTTAGCTAGCGCCGACCTCTCTGAGGGAGGACGGCGGGTACAGTGTCCTGTTGGTGAGAGCCTCGCGCACGGCTTCCGTTGGGAAAAGCGAGGGAGAAGCAGGCCGGTGCGGAAGACAGGCACCCTCGGCTCGGCTCTTGCTCCCTGAAGCTCACACCACCGCTCGAGGTGTGGTTCGAACTCTCAGTGCTGAACACTGCCTTGGAATAAACAGGCTTATAAGG
>NW_027406281.1:0-569 GCF_003265705.2 Callorhinus ursinus | reverse complement strand
CTGAAGCTCACACCACCCCTCGAGGTGTGGTTGGAACTCTCAGTGCTCAACCTTGCCTTGAAAGAAACAAGCTCATAAGGAAGTCTACTTTCCCCTCACCGAGCCTCTCCTCAGCGCGGCCTCCTTTCCAACTGTGCTGGTGTGCCAACCTGGGGAATGGATCACGGCAGAACTTCCAGGGAGAAAGAGGCAGTGTGCCCAAGGCACCTGTCGAGTCTACTCCTATTTCGCAAACAGGCCTGTGATGGACGGCTGCTCTGGAACACCCTCTTGTGTGGGGAGGAGAGTACAGCTGAACCCTGTGTGTCTGGAATCCTTAGGGACCCAGCCACTTAACACGAGCAATCCAAACGATAGAGTTACCGAAACCTAGCTTGCATTGCCTGTCTTGAAGCTGGAGGGATTTGACAGGGTTCGAGGAGGAGAGGCTCGGGAACGGTTCCCGTCCGTCACACCGAGTGAGAAACAGGAGCGTGCAGCAGGCAGCTCTCACTGTCCTCTTGTTTCATGACGCCACTCGCCTCGCCCCGTGTGTGCGTACAGGCATAAAGGCAGCCACTCCCCTCGAA
>NW_027406280.1:0-1726 GCF_003265705.2 Callorhinus ursinus | reverse complement strand
AGTAAGAAGGCAGCTGTCTGCAAGCCAGGACTCGGGATCTCACCAGAAAGCAACCTAGCCAGAACCTTGATCTTGGACTTCTAGCCTTCAGAACATGAGAGAATGTTTCTGTTATTGAAGTCACACAGTTTGTGGTATTTTGTTATAGCAAACGGAGGGGACTAATTCAGGAACCCCCTAACAGTCATGATGGGAACAAGCCAGGGCTAGTGTTCTGGACAAAGAAAGACACAAAAGCTAGTGACTTTCATTGCCTAAACTTGTAGCCAGCAAATCTGCAGGCATGTGAGTTAGGCCACTGACCACCAATTGACCCCAGATGCATGAATGAGTCCAGCAGGTGTAACCAATATAAGAGCTATGTAGCTGAGTCCAAACCAAATTGCTGACCCAAAGAATGAAAAGCCAAACAGATGGATGTTTTAAGCTACTGAGTTTTGGGAAAGTTTTGTTACACAGCAATAGATAAGTGATCCACGTGGGAAATACGGAGTTTTCAGTCACACGCTTTTTTTGCTCCACGGGAGGACTTGATTACACATGCTCCTGCTAGTCTGATTTGGAATACAATTTATTTATCCACCTTACAGGTTAGAGCCTATTTGCAGGGATCAGGCAAAGCAAATGGGCAAGGCAGACTGGATACAAAAATAATCACAAAGCTTGAGTTTTTTTTTATCTTTGGATAAAGACACAGATACAGAAATACTCTCATACCATAAGAAAACAGTGTAGGTGGGATGCTTAATGACAAGTGCATGCACAGTCTCAGTGACAGGAACACTCTAGGGAATGGCGGGGACTGGGGAATTGGAGTAGGCATACCCTACTAAAAGGGATGGTTACTTTTCAGCTCTGGCCTTGTTGCCATGTGGGCATGTGGGCTCAGTGTTTTGTTCCTAGAACTTCCAAGTTTTCAGAAGAAACCAGAAATATGGATTTTTATATAAAATCTAATTTTAAAACATTGAATTAACAGTAAAACACTGTACAAGTGAAATAAAGCTCATGTTAGCCTGGCCTGCCTCTTTAGACTGGTCTACACACACTAGCTAACACAAAAGTTAGAAATCAGTAAAATACAGCAATGTCATGAAACTCGTTTGACAAAACTTTTAAACTTTCCCATTGACTGGGACTTGCATGTGTGCAGCAGACACGTGCAAATGGAACAGTCGGCAGAAAAGGTGGTCCTGAATACAAAATATAATAGAAGATGAAACAGTGAAAAAGTTATAGTCTGTGATTGCAGGTCTTTCTGCCTCCAAGCTCAGAGAAAACAAAAAAACCCAAAAACCTAACATGGGCAAACCGAAAACAGAAAGTATTTCAAATTCGGAAGACAAATAAATGAGGGTTTGAGCCCCTGCATTTCAAAATAATTCTCAGCCAGATGGTGAATTTTTTGACATAAGGGGCCCGACTTTATCTTTGTTATCCTTGGAAGCTGGAAGCACCTAATCCAGGTTAGGTTAACAAACGACTATTCCTAATGGGTTTATAGGTGATTAACATAAGGGATGAGTATCAGCAAGTGGGCTAGTGTGGCTCATGAGCATGTAGTTAGTAGACCTGGCTTTTTTCTTATCTGCTCTTCTGTTTTGAAAAGGTAGTTACCTAACTTCTGTTTCTTCATTCCTCATGTGTAAAATGAGGATAATAAAAAATACCTACCTCATGGTGTTACCAAGATAAAATGAAAAGCTGCTTGTAAGCTGCACAGCAC
>NW_027406279.1:0-1726 GCF_003265705.2 Callorhinus ursinus | reverse complement strand
TCAGTGAGGTCATATGATACATGTCTTTCTCAGATTGACTTATTTCGCTCAGCATAACACACTCCAGTTCCATCCGTGTCGTTGGAAATGGCAAGATCTCATTTCTTTTGATGGCTGCATAATATTCCATTGTGTATATATACCACTTCTTCTTTATCCGTTCATCTGTCGATGGACATCTTGGCTCTTTCCACAGTTTGGCTATTGTGGACATTGCTGCTATAAACTTTGGGGTGCACATACCCCTTCGGGTCCGTACATTTCTATCTTTGGGGTAAATACCCAGTAGTGCAATTGCTGGATCGAATGGTAGCTCGAATTGCAACTGTTTGAGGAACCTCCAGATGGTTTTCCAGAGGGGTTGCCTCAGCTTGGATTCCCACCAACAGTGTAGGAGGGTTCCCCTTTCTCCACTTCCCCCCCAACATCTGTCGTTCCGTGACTTGTTAATTTTAGCTATTCGGACGGGTGTGAGGTTGTATCTCATGGAGGTTTTGATTTGGATTTCCCTGATGCCGAGCGATGTGGAACAGTTCTTCATGTGCCTGTTCGCCGTTTCGTTGTCTTCTTTGGAAAAATGTCTGTTCGTGTCTTCTGCCCTTTTCTTGATTGGATTATTTGTTCTTTGGTTGTTGAGTCTGATAAGTTCTTTATAGATTTTGGATACTAGCCCTTTATCTAATATGTCATTTGCAAATATTTTCTCCCATTCTGTCGGTTGCCTTTGGTTTTGTGGACTGTTTCTTTGGCTGTGCAAAAGCTTTTTATCTTGATGAAATCCCAGTAGTTCATTTTTGCCCTGGCTTCCTGTGCCTTCGGTGATGTTTCTAGGAAGAAGTTGCTGCGGCTGAGGTCGAAGAGGTTGCTAACTGTGTTCTTCTTTATGATTTTGATGGACTCCTGTCTCATATTTAGGTCTTTCAACCATTTGGGTCTTTTTTTGTGTGTGGTGTAAGGAACTGCTCCAGTTTCATTCTTCTGCATGTGGCTGTCCAATTTTCCCAACACCATTTGTTGAAGAGACTGTCTTTTTTCCACTGGACATTCTTTCCTGCTTTGTCAAAGGTAAGTTGAACATAGAGTTGAGGGTCGCTTTCTAGGCTCTCGATTCCGCTCCATTGATCTATGTGTCCGTTTCTGTGCCGGTACCACACTGTCTTGATATTGACAGCTTTGTAATAGTGTTGGAAGTCCGGAAGTGTGATGCCGCCAGCTTTGTTTTCTTTTTCAATATTCCTCTGGCTATTCGGTGACTCTTCTGGTTCCATACACATTTTGGATTATTTGTTCCATTTCTTTGAAAAAAGTGGATGGTATTTGCATGGGGATTGCATTGAATGTGTAGATTGCTCGAGGTAGCATTGACATCTTCACAATGTTGGTTCTTCCAATCCATGAGCATGAAACGTTTTTCCATTTCTTTGTGTCTTCTTCAATTTCTTTCCTGAGTATTTTATAATTTTCTGAGTACAGATCCTTTGCCTCTTTGTTTATATTTATTACTAGGTGTCTTATGTTTTGGGGTGCAATTGTGAATGGGATCGACTCCTTGATCAATGACCAAATCAACAAAATCATGAATGAAAGAGGAGAGATCACAATCAACACCAAAGAAATACAAACAATTATAAGAACATATTAGGAGCAACTCTATGCCAGCAAATGAGATAACCTGGAAGAAACGGGTGCATTCCTAGAGATGTATCAACTACCAAAACTGAACCAG
>NW_027406278.1:0-1726 GCF_003265705.2 Callorhinus ursinus | reverse complement strand
TCTTCCTGTCAGGACTGGCAGTCAAATTTCTCATGAACCACAAACTTCCGGGGATTTCCTCTTTTCTCTGGTTGACCCAGGGTTAGGGTTAGAGTTGGGTACGGGTTAGGGCATGGGTTAGGGTACGGGAGAGGGTTAGGGTACGGGATAGTGTTAGGGTACGGGTTAGGGTAGGGTTTAGAGAGGGTACGTGTTAGGGCACGTTTTACGGTACAGGTTAGGGTTTAGGGTTAGGGTACCATTTATGGTATGGGTTAGGGTTAGGGTACGCTTTAGGTTTAGGTTTCGGTTTAGGGGTAGGGTTAGGGGTTAGGGTTTGGGAAGGTGTTAGGGATAGGGTACGGGTTAGTTTTAGGGTACAGGTTAATAGTAGTGTTAGGGAACTCTACACATGTTCCGTGCCCGCTATCACAGGAGGCTGGTGCAAACCTGGCATTGCAAGAATGAGCCAGGGGCTGCGCTTGGTATGGAACACAGCTGAGAAGGGCTTGAATCTGCTCTGGGGACCAGGCAAACCCACCCCCTCCTGCCTGTGTCTCAGCCCCTGTGGTAAGGTTGTCATGAACTGATTCTGACCTTGTCCTCTCCCAACACAGACTTCCAGGGGCTCCCATTACGGTTAGGCTCAGGTCCATGGTCCCCGTCTGTCCCTATGTGCTGGGCACTCCCCACCGTGGCTCCTGGCAGAGCTGAGTCCTGGTCACACATCCCTGTGGAATCCCCTCCCCTCCAGGGTAGATGGCCAATGTGACGGCGCGCTCAGGAATAGAATGGCACAAAATGCCGGGATGTCATTTCTAATCTGATGGAGTCTGTGACTTCTACTGGTTCCCTCTGTCCTGTGTTCATTCTCTGTTTCCTTCTCTGTCTCTGTGTCTGTGTCTCACAGGAGCAGATCTGGGGGTTCCATAGGCGATGTGAGAACCCTCAGAAGCCTCCCTTGTCCCCGTTTCCCTCTCTGGTCCTGGGGTTCCGTTCCGTCCTAAGGCCTCCTCACCCTGACCGGAGCAGTGATTCTGGATCCTCTTCCACATGGGGACCCTGAGGCTGCAACAAGGAGGGCCCGGACCTTGGTCTCCAGACTGGTGGCCCTGTGCTCTGCCACGTTCTGCGTAGCCAGATCCTCAGCCCCCCAAGCCCCGAGTCTGTCCTCTGCTGAAATGCACCTCGAGGTGTAGAAAGCATGTTCCCAAGACTGGGATCTCAGGGGTTCGGGGATGGTTATCCAAGGCCAAGAGGCACTTCTACAAGACTGTCGGAACCTTGCGACCCTGCATCTCTGCAGCCCAAGTGACAGCAGAGTAAGTTGAGGCCTTTTGTGCTGTAGCCCTCCGGACTTGGGGCTGGGTATCTCTTCCTACTGCCAAGTGCCCAGGGTGGTGGTGGATAACGGAACCCAGGCCCTGTCTTTTCCCCGTACCCTGGCACACCCCTGGGTCCCTTGGGGAACCCTGACCATCACGCGGACTGTCGCACCGTCCCTATGGGACCTGGTTCCGGGTCCTGCAGCCCCACAATGACGAGAGGTGAGGCCAGGCAGTAGCGGGGAGAGGGCAGAGTGGACTCTCCCTGAGGGCCATGGATCCCTGCTCAGTGCAGACCTTGTTGTGTGCTGGCCCCTCGGGCACCGAGATTCCTACTCCTGGTCTGGCTCCGGGAGGGATACCAGAGTGTGGCTCCTGCTAGCTCAGATGTGTCACTCTCTTCTGGATCTACAGCCTGTCCA
>NW_027406277.1:0-1727 GCF_003265705.2 Callorhinus ursinus | reverse complement strand
AATGCGCCATTTGGCACTTCCGAAAGCACTGGGAGGAGAACCCCTCATGCCGTGTCCCTAGGCCCTAACTCCCAGCCTAGATTGGCTCTTGAGTGCTTTGTTCCCAGAGGTCTTGCCCCAGAGCCCCAAAGGAAAGGGACACCTGAGCAATACCAGAGGACAGAGCTTACCACCCAGTGAGAAACCCCATCGTTTGGAACTCCGGAAAGGATTGACAGCAGGAGAACGCTGCATGCCCATCCCAGCGCACCCACCCTTTCAGCGGTTCCCCAGCCGAAAAGATCAAGACACTCACGGTGACCCACACCTTCAACCCTCACCCCTGGGGACCTCGACGCGGTGCTGGGAGGTCAGGTCTCCCATTGCCCCTATGTCCTAAACTTCCCCCTCTGTTGGCTTGTGAGGGGCCAGTCCCCAGAGCCTGGCTCCAAAGCCCCACAGATTCGGGACACCGGAGCAATATCGAGCGACTCAGGCTGCCACCCAAAAGGCAAACGCGGCATTTGGAACTACGGAAAGCATTCAGAGCAGGAGAACTCTGAATGCCCATCCTAAGGAATGCACAAATTTTGCACCCTATGGCGGCAAACCCAGAGTCTGACACTCAACCTGAGCCGCGCCCTCAAGACAAACCCCTGATGCTGCCACTTCAGGTCTGCTCTGCCCCTAGACCCTAACCCTATCTCTCGGGGGCTTCTGAGCTCTCTGGCCCCAGAGGCCTGGCTCTGAAGCCACAGGAATTGGGGGATCCTGAGCAATACCAGAGGATTCAGCCTGTCTCCCAGAACAAACCGCACCATTGGGAACCTATGGCAAACGTTTCCGAGTAGGAGGACTCTGAGTGCCCATCCCAGCGAAATGCCACTTTCAACGGCCCCTACCCACAAACCCTGAGCTTCACACTCACCCTAATCCCACACCCCCAATTCAGATCGCACACCCCCCGAAGCTTGCCCCAGCATGGGCAGATCAGGGATGAAATGACCCTAGGACATAAGTCTATACCTAGGTTGGTTTCTGAGTTTGTGTCCCCAGAAGCCTGGCTTCAAAGCCCCAGGGATGGCAATACCTGAGCGACACCAGAGGACTCAGCTTGCCAAAAAGAATTCAAACACACTACTTGCAACCCCAGAGAGCATTCAGAACCTGAGAACCCTGAATGCCTATCCCAGCCAATGGACAAATTTGGCGCCCTCTGGCGGCCAGCCATGATCCTGACACTCACCCTGACCCACGCCCTCTAGACAAACCCCATTGAGCAGGCTACAGTGCTTGCAGGTGAGGCCTGCCGTGACCCCAGATCCTAACCGTCATCCTACGGAGGCATCTGAGGGATCTGTCCGCGAAGGCTGGCTCCAGCAAGACCAGAAGCCTCAGCCCGTCACCGAGAAAGAAAACATGCCATTTGGAACTCATGAAAGTGTTCAGAGCAGTACACTGCATGCACATTAAAGCACATCTGCACTTTCATTGGCTCCCTCGCCGCAAAACATGAGCTTCACGCTCACCCTGACACACGGCCTCAACTCAGACCCCCGGGAAGCTAGCCATTGTGCCCGTAGATTCAGCCTGGCAAGCCCCTAAGCCCCTACCATAACCTAGGTTTGCTTCTCAGAAGTCGGTCCTCAGAGGCCTTTTTCCAAAGCCCCAGGAATTGGGACCACCTGAGAAGTATCAGAAGACTCAGCCTACACCCAGAAGGAAACCTCACCGTTTGGCCTCCAGAA
>NW_027406276.1:0-1727 GCF_003265705.2 Callorhinus ursinus | reverse complement strand
ACTGGAAATACACTTATTAAATTAATATGTCAACCTCTGTTTGTATATGAAAATAAAACATTTGATCTTGATTTTGCCATTGACTAGTTATCTGACCTTGGCAAAGGAATATAACCTCTATGGTGCTGGCCTTGGTAAAATTCTTCTGTAAGATAAAGAATGAGACTAACGAGCTGAGATTTTTTTTCCACATCTAAATATTTTTTAATCAAATTACATAATTTGAAATAATGGTCTCATCATATTTGGAAACCTCTTGCTCCATCAAGCAAAGCTAATTCTCTTTGTTCAAGTGAAACTTTAAGTGCTAAATTTGTACAGTCTTGGAAATCTATGTTAAGTGATTTATAGCCTAATGAGTCATACAAATAAAGCTACGATTCATATCCTAATTACTGGTTATCGAGGTATCTAAAATGGCTTCTTCTGGCTCCCAGTGATTGTGATTTCTAAAGCTTGTTTACAGGCAGAGATGACAGGTTAAAAGATGCTGCATTATAACCTACTTGGAAATATGACATTTCCATTGGAAAATGTTATTAATTCCAAGAAAGGACAGAATTCCGAGGCTATTCATTAAAATTTCTGAAATAAGTGATAAGTTCTTAGAGGGACTGAATCTTGGTATCTTGTGTGGCATTATATATAGGTACATACTTCAAAAATGTTTTGAGGAGGTAAGGATGGTGCTAGAAGGAGAAAAACAATTTCATGAAATCTGTGACATCACAAAGTTAATATTTAGTTAAAGTAAAACATTCAATCCTATGATGAAGTATTTAAATTTACTATAAAATAGAATTAGTGGTTGATAACATTTCACATTTTAAAACTTTTTTTGTCACTCCATATGAAAGTACTTTCTTTTTACAAAGTTTTTAAAGATTTTATTTATTTATGTGAGAGAGTGAGCGAGCAAGTGAGCATGAGTGGGGCGGGGGTGGGGAGGGGGGTGGAAGGGAGAGGGAGAAGCAGACTCCCTGCTGAGCAGCCGCCGCTTCCCCCCCCCAGAAGCCCAACAATGCAGGGCCTGATCCCAGGACCCTGAGATCATGACTGGAATCCAAGGCAGACGCTTAACCGACTGAGCCACCCAGGTGCCCCAACATTTCACATTTTTAAAATAAAATCTGGAAATTGTAATATATTTCATTACAGCTTTAGGTAATAAAATCAAAGTCCACTACAACAGATATTGCCCATTTATTGCAACAGATTTAATAATTTTTCAGATATACTAGTTCTTATTAGGGTAAGTATGAGGTGGGGAAAGATATCCCGCAACTCAAAATGAACTTTCCTAACTTCCCATTCTCTGCTGCTCTGAAGAAGCTGAAAGAAGATGGAGATGGAGGGTGAGGGAATGGAGGAAAAAGAGGAAATACGAGTAAGAGGGAATAAACTTGAAGAGGCACAAGGCTGTAGGGGTAAAGAAAGAGAGTCCAGAGTGTCACCCAATTTGAAGATGGAGGTGGGAAAGCTGATCCTCTAAAGGAAAAATCTCAGTAGTTCTATCTTTCACATTTCATTTTCTCCACATCTAAAATTTTTATCCCCCATCTTTAGAAGTTGTTTTATTGCTTGGGGGAAAATATGTCATACACTACTAAGTACTTAAATTCAGTTAAATTTCTTTAGTATTTTATATCTGAAACCTGTCCATTTGGTATCCTAGGAGTTGTGGATGACACATAAGAATTGTTTAATGGTTTATCTTTCAAGTTACT
>NW_027406275.1:0-1727 GCF_003265705.2 Callorhinus ursinus | reverse complement strand
ATTCGCTGTAGGTTTTTCATAGATGGCTTTTATGATATTGAGGTATGCACCCTCTATCCCTATACTCTGAAGAGTTTTGATCAAGAAAGGATGCTGTACTTTGTCAAATGCTTTTTCTGCATCTGTTGAGAGGATCATATGATTCTTGTTCTTTCTTTTGTTAATGTATTGTATCACGTTGATTGATTTGCGGATGTTGAACCAGGCTTGCAGCCCAGGGATAAATCCCACTTGGTCGTGGTGAGTAATCCTTTTAATGGACTGTTGGATCCTATTGGCTAGTATTTTGGTGAGAATTTTTGCATCCATGTTCATCAAGGATATTGGTCTGTAATTCTCTTTTTTGGTGGGGTTTTTGTCTGGTTTTGAGATCAAGGTAATGGTGGCCTCATAAAATGAGTTTGGAAGTTTCCCTTCCATTTCTATTTCTTGGAACAGTTTCAGGAGAATGGGTATTAATTCTTCTTTAAATGTCTGATAGAATTCTCCTGGGAAGCCATCTGGCCCTGGGCTTTTGTTTGTTGGGAGATTGTTGATGACTGCTTCACTTTCCTTAGTGGTTATAGGTCTGTTCAGGTTTTCTATTCTTCCTGGTTCAGTTTTGGTAGTTGATACATCTCTAGGAATGCACCCATTTCTTCCAGATTATCTAATTTCCTGGCATAGAGTTGCTCATCATATGTTCTTATAATTGTTTGTATTTCTTCGGTGTTGGTTGTGATCTCTCCTCTTTCATTGATGATTTTGTTGATTTGGGTCATTTCTCTTTTCTTTTTGATCAGTCTGGCCAGGGGTTGATCAGTCTTGTTAATTCTTTCAAGGAACCAGCCCCTAGTTTCGTTGATCTGTTCTAGTGTTCTTTTGGTTTCTAGTTCATTGATTTCTGCTCTGATCTTTATGATTTCTCTTCTCCTGCTGGGTTTAGGCTTTATTTGCTGTTCTTTCTCCAGCTCCTTTACGTGTAGGGTTAGATTGTGTATTTGAGACCTTTCTTGATTCTTGAGAAAGGCTTGTATTGCTATATACTTTCCTCTCAGGACTGCCTTTGCTGTATCCCAAAGATTTTGGACAGTTGTGTTTTCATTTTCATTGGTTTCCATGAATTTTTTTAATTCTTCTTTAATTTCCTGGTTGACCCATTCATTCTTTAGTAGGATGCTCTTTAGCCTTCCATGTATTTGAATTCCTTCCGACTTTCCTCTTGTGATTGAGTTCTAGTTTCAAGGCATTGTGGTCTGAAAATATGCAGGGAATGATCCCAATCTTTTGGTACCGGTTGAGACCTGATTTGTGACCTAGGATGTGATCCATTCTGGAGAATGTTCCATGGGCACTAGAGAAGAATGTGTATTCCGTTGCTTTGGGATGGAATGTTCTGAATATGTCTGTGAAGTCCATTTGGTCCAGTGTGTCATTTAAAGTCTCTATTTCCTTGTTGATCTTTTGCTTAGATGATCTATCCATTTCAGTCAGGGGGGTTTTAAAGTCCCCCACTATTATTGTATTCTTGTCAATGTGTTTCTTTGCTTTTGTTATTAATTGCCTGCTCCCATGTTCGGGGCATAGATATTTACAATTGTTAGATCTTCTTGTTGGATAGACCCTTTAAGTAGGATATAGTATCCTTCCTCATCTCTTATTACAGTCTTTGTTT
This sequence comes from Callorhinus ursinus, assembly GCF_003265705.2. NCBI lineage: Eukaryota > Metazoa > Chordata > Mammalia > Carnivora > Otariidae > Callorhinus > Callorhinus ursinus. Next base: position 73 of record NW_027406275.1, on the reverse strand, counting down.
TAAAATCTAGTTTGTCTGATATAAGGATTGCCACCCCAGCTTTCTTTTGGTGTCCATTAGCATGGTAAATGGT
>NW_027406274.1:0-1727 GCF_003265705.2 Callorhinus ursinus | reverse complement strand
AGTAACTTGAAAGATAAACCATTAAACAATTCTTATGTGTCATCCACAACTCCTAGGATACCAAATGGACAGGTTTCAGATATAAAATACTAAAGAAATTTAACTGAATTTAAGTACTTAGTAGTGTATGACATATTTTCCCCCAAGCAATAAAACAACTTCTAAAGATGGGGGATAAAAATTTTAGATGTGGAGAAAATGAAATGTGAAAGATAGAACTACTGAGATTTTTCCTTTAGAGGATCAGCTTTCCCACCTCCATCTTCAAATTGGGTGACACTCTGGACTCTCTTTCTTTACCCCTACAGCCTTGTGCCTCTTCAAGTTTATTCCCTCTTACTCGTATTTCCTCTTTTTCCTCCATTCCCTCACCCTCCATCTCCATCTTCTTTCAGCTTCTTCAGAGCAGCAGAGAATGGGAAGTTAGGAAAGTTCATTTTGAGTTGCGGGATATCTTTCCCCACCTCATACTTACCCTAATAAGAACTAGTATATCTGAAAAATTATTAAATCTGTTGCAATAAATGGGCAATATCTGTTGTAGTGGACTTTGATTTTATTACCTAAAGCTGTAATGAAATATATTACAATTTCCAGATTTTATTTTAAAAATGTGAAATGTTGGGGCACCTGGGTGGCTCAGTCGGTTAAGCGTCTGCCTTGGATTCCAGTCATGATCTCAGGGTCCTGGGATCAGGCCCTGCATTGTTGGGCTTCTGGGGGGGGGAAGCGGCGGCTGCTCAGCAGGGAGTCTGCTTCTCCCTCTCCCTTCCACCCCCCTCCCCACCCCCGCCCCACTCATGCTCACTTGCTCGCTCACTCTCTCACATAAATAAATAAAATCTTTAAAAACTTTGTAAAAAGAAAGTACTTTCATATGGAGTGACAAAAAAAGTTTTAAAATGTGAAATGTTATCAACCACTAATTCTATTTTATAGTAAATTTAAATACTTCATCATAGGATTGAATGTTTTACTTTAACTAAATATTAACTTTGTGATGTCACAGATTTCATGAAATTGTTTTTCTCCTTCTAGCACCATCCTTACCTCCTCAAAACATTTTTGAAGTATGTACCTATATATAATGCCACACAAGATACCAAGATTCAGTCCCTCTAAGAACTTATCACTTATTTCAGAAATTTTAATGAATAGCCTCGGAATTCTGTCCTTTCTTGGAATTAATAACATTTTCCAATGGAAATGTCATATTTCCAAGTAGGTTATAATGCAGCATCTTTTAACCTGTCATCTCTGCCTGTAAACAAGCTTTAGAAATCACAATCACTGGGAGCCAGAAGAAGCCATTTTAGATACCTCGATAACCAGTAATTAGGATATGAATCGTAGCTTTATTTGTATGACTCATTAGGCTATAAATCACTTAACATAGATTTCCAAGACTGTACAAATTTAGCACTTAAAGTTTCACTTGAACAAAGAGAATTAGCTTTGCTTGATGGAGCAAGAGGTTTCCAAATATGATGAGACCATTATTTCAAATTATGTAATTTGATTAAAAAATATTTAGATGTGGAAAAAAAATCTCAGCTCGTTAGTCTCATTCTTTATCTTACAGAAGAATTTTACCAAGGCCAGCACCATAGAGGTTATATTCCTTTGCCAAGGTCAGATAACTAGTCAATGGCAAAATCAAGATCAAATGTTTTATTTTCATATACAAACAGAGGTTGACATATTAATTTAATAAGTGTATTTCCAGT
>NW_027406273.1:0-1727 GCF_003265705.2 Callorhinus ursinus | reverse complement strand
ACTGGAAATACACTTATTAAATTAATATGTCAACCTCTGTTTGTATATGAAAATAAAACATTTGATCTTGATTTTGCCATTGACTAGTTATCTGACCTTGGCAAAGGAATATAACCTCTATGGTGCTGGCCTTGGTAAAATTCTTCTGTAAGATAAAGAATGAGACTAACGAGCTGAGATTTTTTTTCCACATCTAAATATTTTTTAATCAAATTACATAATTTGAAATAATGGTCTCATCATATTTGGAAACCTCTTGCTCCATCAAGCAAAGCTAATTCTCTTTGTTCAAGTGAAACTTTAAGTGCTAAATTTGTACAGTCTTGGAAATCTATGTTAAGTGATTTATAGCCTAATGAGTCATACAAATAAAGCTACGATTCATATCCTAATTACTGGTTATCGAGGTATCTAAAATGGCTTCTTCTGGCTCCCAGTGATTGTGATTTCTAAAGCTTGTTTACAGGCAGAGATGACAGGTTAAAAGATGCTGCATTATAACCTACTTGGAAATATGACATTTCCATTGGAAAATGTTATTAATTCCAAGAAAGGACAGAATTCCGAGGCTATTCATTAAAATTTCTGAAATAAGTGATAAGTTCTTAGAGGGACTGAATCTTGGTATCTTGTGTGGCATTATATATAGGTACATACTTCAAAAATGTTTTGAGGAGGTAAGGATGGTGCTAGAAGGAGAAAAACAATTTCATGAAATCTGTGACATCACAAAGTTAATATTTAGTTAAAGTAAAACATTCAATCCTATGATGAAGTATTTAAATTTACTATAAAATAGAATTAGTGGTTGATAACATTTCACATTTTAAAACTTTTTTTGTCACTCCATATGAAAGTACTTTCTTTTTACAAAGTTTTTAAAGATTTTATTTATTTATGTGAGAGAGTGAGCGAGCAAGTGAGCATGAGTGGGGCGGGGGTGGGGAGGGGGGTGGAAGGGAGAGGGAGAAGCAGACTCCCTGCTGAGCAGCCGCCGCTTCCCCCCCCCAGAAGCCCAACAATGCAGGGCCTGATCCCAGGACCCTGAGATCATGACTGGAATCCAAGGCAGACGCTTAACCGACTGAGCCACCCAGGTGCCCCAACATTTCACATTTTTAAAATAAAATCTGGAAATTGTAATATATTTCATTACAGCTTTAGGTAATAAAATCAAAGTCCACTACAACAGATATTGCCCATTTATTGCAACAGATTTAATAATTTTTCAGATATACTAGTTCTTATTAGGGTAAGTATGAGGTGGGGAAAGATATCCCGCAACTCAAAATGAACTTTCCTAACTTCCCATTCTCTGCTGCTCTGAAGAAGCTGAAAGAAGATGGAGATGGAGGGTGAGGGAATGGAGGAAAAAGAGGAAATACGAGTAAGAGGGAATAAACTTGAAGAGGCACAAGGCTGTAGGGGTAAAGAAAGAGAGTCCAGAGTGTCACCCAATTTGAAGATGGAGGTGGGAAAGCTGATCCTCTAAAGGAAAAATCTCAGTAGTTCTATCTTTCACATTTCATTTTCTCCACATCTAAAATTTTTATCCCCCATCTTTAGAAGTTGTTTTATTGCTTGGGGGAAAATATGTCATACACTACTAAGTACTTAAATTCAGTTAAATTTCTTTAGTATTTTATATCTGAAACCTGTCCATTTGGTATCCTAGGAGTTGTGGATGACACATAAGAATTGTTTAATGGTTTATCTTTCAAGTTACT
>NW_027406272.1:0-1727 GCF_003265705.2 Callorhinus ursinus | reverse complement strand
AGTAACTTGAAAGATAAACCATTAAACAATTCTTATGTGTCATCCACAACTCCTAGGATACCAAATGGACAGGTTTCAGATATAAAATACTAAAGAAATTTAACTGAATTTAAGTACTTAGTAGTGTATGACATATTTTCCCCCAAGCAATAAAACAACTTCTAAAGATGGGGGATAAAAATTTTAGATGTGGAGAAAATGAAATGTGAAAGATAGAACTACTGAGATTTTTCCTTTAGAGGATCAGCTTTCCCACCTCCATCTTCAAATTGGGTGACACTCTGGACTCTCTTTCTTTACCCCTACAGCCTTGTGCCTCTTCAAGTTTATTCCCTCTTACTCGTATTTCCTCTTTTTCCTCCATTCCCTCACCCTCCATCTCCATCTTCTTTCAGCTTCTTCAGAGCAGCAGAGAATGGGAAGTTAGGAAAGTTCATTTTGAGTTGCGGGATATCTTTCCCCACCTCATACTTACCCTAATAAGAACTAGTATATCTGAAAAATTATTAAATCTGTTGCAATAAATGGGCAATATCTGTTGTAGTGGACTTTGATTTTATTACCTAAAGCTGTAATGAAATATATTACAATTTCCAGATTTTATTTTAAAAATGTGAAATGTTGGGGCACCTGGGTGGCTCAGTCGGTTAAGCGTCTGCCTTGGATTCCAGTCATGATCTCAGGGTCCTGGGATCAGGCCCTGCATTGTTGGGCTTCTGGGGGGGGGAAGCGGCGGCTGCTCAGCAGGGAGTCTGCTTCTCCCTCTCCCTTCCACCCCCCTCCCCACCCCCGCCCCACTCATGCTCACTTGCTCGCTCACTCTCTCACATAAATAAATAAAATCTTTAAAAACTTTGTAAAAAGAAAGTACTTTCATATGGAGTGACAAAAAAAGTTTTAAAATGTGAAATGTTATCAACCACTAATTCTATTTTATAGTAAATTTAAATACTTCATCATAGGATTGAATGTTTTACTTTAACTAAATATTAACTTTGTGATGTCACAGATTTCATGAAATTGTTTTTCTCCTTCTAGCACCATCCTTACCTCCTCAAAACATTTTTGAAGTATGTACCTATATATAATGCCACACAAGATACCAAGATTCAGTCCCTCTAAGAACTTATCACTTATTTCAGAAATTTTAATGAATAGCCTCGGAATTCTGTCCTTTCTTGGAATTAATAACATTTTCCAATGGAAATGTCATATTTCCAAGTAGGTTATAATGCAGCATCTTTTAACCTGTCATCTCTGCCTGTAAACAAGCTTTAGAAATCACAATCACTGGGAGCCAGAAGAAGCCATTTTAGATACCTCGATAACCAGTAATTAGGATATGAATCGTAGCTTTATTTGTATGACTCATTAGGCTATAAATCACTTAACATAGATTTCCAAGACTGTACAAATTTAGCACTTAAAGTTTCACTTGAACAAAGAGAATTAGCTTTGCTTGATGGAGCAAGAGGTTTCCAAATATGATGAGACCATTATTTCAAATTATGTAATTTGATTAAAAAATATTTAGATGTGGAAAAAAAATCTCAGCTCGTTAGTCTCATTCTTTATCTTACAGAAGAATTTTACCAAGGCCAGCACCATAGAGGTTATATTCCTTTGCCAAGGTCAGATAACTAGTCAATGGCAAAATCAAGATCAAATGTTTTATTTTCATATACAAACAGAGGTTGACATATTAATTTAATAAGTGTATTTCCAGT
>NW_027406271.1:0-1728 GCF_003265705.2 Callorhinus ursinus | reverse complement strand
GGTCGCACTGGCTCTCATCATCCCTGGACAGGAGTCTCCTTGCAGGAAACCTGGTCGCAGCCAAAGTGCCGAACAGGAATGGTGGGGCCTGATCAACTTTGTAGGGGCACCTGCTGGGGTGGGAGCGTTGGGGAGGTGGGTCCACAGGGGACCAGCAGGGTGTGGAGTGCAAGCAAGATAGATGGAAAGCGTGAGAACTGGCTCCTGCAAACACCAGGGTAACTTCAGAAGGAGGGCAGGAAAGTGCTGAGGGCCGGGCATTCTGTTCCCAGAGAAAGCCCCTACCGATCCTTGCCCTCCAGCACACACGCTATGTTCGACAATAAATCTCCAAACTGCTGCCCCCATGCTATGTCTCGGATGGGCAGATGCACCACACCGGTGGTGTAATTGGGGAGCCTCCAGCTCTCCCAGAGTGATGTCCCCCTAATTTTCAAAGCTCCCCAAGATAAGCTGTGAAGATTTTCAAAGCCAGACATTATGCAAGTTCGTCTTCCTGGGGAGGTCCTCAGACGCGGCGTACCCGATGTGGGGCTTGATCGCCTCACTCCTCATGGATGATCTCTGCATCTCTGACATCCCTTTGGATTGTGGCTATCTGTGCTTGGGTTTTGGTTCCAGACCTCATCTGTGCCCCCACTGCCCTGTGTATATGGCCCTCTCCTCAACCCCCTCACTACAGAAGGCCTGTCCTCCAGTCTTCAGGTCTTTCCAGAGTGGGCGGCTTCCGTGTGTGTCATCGTGTCCATGGGAGGAGGTGAGCTCGGCATCTTCCCGCTCACTCGTGCTCCCTACGGTGATCTGCACATTCATATTTTTAATTAGGTAGGAAAGTAGAGAGAACCAGAAACCAGAAAATCTTTAATGCTCTTTTTTTAAATATTTCCCATGTAGTCCTCTTTACTGATTATTTTTTTTAAAGATTTTCTTTAAGAGAGAGAGAAGAAGAGACAGCGAGAAAGGGAACACTAGGAGGGAGGAGAGGGAGAAGCAAGCTCCCCACAGAGCAGGGAGCCCAACGTGGGGATCAATCCCAGGACTCTGGGATCATGACCTCAGCTGAAGGCAGCTGCTTCACCGACTCATCCACCCAGGCGTCCCTACCGTTGTTATTTTTTAACGTGGCGGAGATATACTGTCTAGTGTCCTTGCATTTGTAACATTGAGGAAGCCCGTTGGCAATGCCTGGAGCACAGGTTTCCCTGTACAGGTGTGCAAACGCCCCAGGATTTTATCTAGGATTAACACTTTCTCCTTAGTATTGAAGGACAGGTTTCCCGCTTTTTCCATTCCACATATTGTCATCCTGCTCACTCCTGGACTACATGGCTTCGGATGGGAAACTGATCTAATCTTACTGTGGATCACTTGCACATTGCAAATTGCTTCTCTTGGACTTTTTTCAGTGTTTTTTCTCTTGGTTCCTGGCAGTCTGGGTCTCTGTGATGCACCCTGCTTGAAGCACATGGAAATTCTCGAGTAGTTAGATTCATGACTTTCAGGACATTTGCAAAGTTTCCAGCCATTCTTTGTTCCAATTGCCTGTCTGACATTGACCTCTTACCTTCCCTTCAGAGACTGCTGTGTTGCTGGTGCTCCTGATGGACTCACCTGGGTACCTCGGGCAGGTGCTCATTTTATTTTCCCTTCAGTTCCCTCCATTTTGAGTTGTTTTCTGTGAGTTGTGTAAGATAATGGTCCAAATCCTTTCTTTCTCTCTTTTTTTTT
>NW_027406270.1:0-1728 GCF_003265705.2 Callorhinus ursinus | reverse complement strand
TAATAGAGCTGGAAGTCCGGAATTGTGATGCCGCCAGCTTTGCTTTTCTTTTTCAGTATTCCTCTGGCTATTCTGGGTCTCTTCTGGTTCCATACAAATTTTAGGATTATTTGTTCCATTTCTTTGAAAAAAGTGGATGGTATTTTGATGGGGATGGCATTGAATGTGTAGATTGCTCTAGGTAGCATTGACATCTTCACAATGTTGATTCTCCCAATCCATGAGCATGGAACGTTTTTCCATTTCTTTGTGTCTTCTTCAATTTCTTTCATGAGTATTTTATAGTTTTCTGAGTACAGATCCTTTGCCTCTTTGCTTAGATTTATTCCTAGGTATCTAATGGTTTTGGGTGCAATTGTAAATGGGATCGACTCCTTGATTTGTCTCTCTTCTGTCTTGTTGTTGGTGTATAGGAATGCCACTGATTTTTGTGCATTGATTTTATATCCTGCTACTTTACTGAATTCCTGTATGAGTTCTAGCAGTTTTGGGGTGGAGTCTTTTGGGTTTTCCACATACAGTATCATATCATCTGCAAAGAGTGAGAGTTTGACTTCCTCTTTGCCGATTTGGATGCCTTTGATTTCTTTTTGTTGTCTGATTGCTGTGGCTAGGACTTCTAATACTATGTTGAATAGCAGTGGTGAGAGTGGACATCCCTGCCGCGTTCCTGACCTTAGGGGAAAAGCTCTCAGCCTTTCCCCATTGAGAATGATATTCGCTGTAGGTTTTTCATAGATGGCTTTTATGATATTGAGGTATGTACCCTCTATCCCTATACTCTGAAGAGTTTTGATCAAGGAAGGATGTTGTACTTTCTCAAATGCTTTTTCTGCATCTATTGAGAGGATCCTATGATTCTTGTTCTTTCTTTTGTTAATGTATTGTATCACGTTGATTGATTTGCAGATGTTGTACCAGCCTTGCAGCCCAGGGATAAATCCCACTTGGTCATGGTGAATAATCCTTTTAATGTACTGTTGGATCCTATTGGCTAGTATTTTGGTAGAATTTCTGCATCCATGTTCATCAAGGATATTGGTCTGTAATTCTCTTTTTGATGGGGTCTTTGTCTGGTTTTGGGATCAAGGTAATGCTGGCCTCATAAAATGAGTTTGGAAGTTTCCCTTCCATTTCTATTGTTTGGAACAGTTTCAGGAGTAGGTATTAATTCTTCTTGAAATGTCTGATAGAATTCCCCTGGGAAGCCATCTGGCCCTGGGCTTTTGTTTCTTGGGAGATTTTTGATGACTGTTTCAATTTCCTTAGTGGTTATAGGTCTGTTCAGGTTTTCTATTTCTTCCTGGTTCAATTTTGGTAGTTGATCCATCTCTAGGAATGCACCCATTTCTTCCAGGTTATCTAATTTGCTGGCATAGAGTTGCTCATAATATGTTCTTATAATTGTTTGTATTTCTTTGGTGTTGGTTGTGATCTCTCCTCTTTCATTCATGATTTTGTTGATTTGGGTCATTTCTCTTTTCTTTTTGATAAGTCTGGCCAGGGGTTTATCAATCTTGTTAATTCTTTCAAAGAACCAGCTCCTAGTTTCGTTGATCTGTTCTACTGTTCTTTTGGTTTCTAGTTCATTGATTTCTGCTCTGATCTTTATGATTTCTCTTCTCCTGCTGGGTTTAGGCTTTATTTGCTGTTCTTTCTCCAGCTCCTTTAGGTGTAGGGTTAGGTTGTGTATTTGAGACCTTTCTTGTTTCTTGAGAAAGGCTTGTC
>NW_027406269.1:0-1728 GCF_003265705.2 Callorhinus ursinus | reverse complement strand
CTGCGCACAGAGAGGCCTGCCTGGGGGCATAATTTCCTCTTTCTGGTCACCATATTTTGATCACTTCTGGGCCATTTGCAGCTGTGAACTGCTCTAGATTTATGTTGGATGTTTTTCTGTGTCAATGCTGAGCAACCATCTTTAAAAAGAACAATTGAGGGAAAAGGTTTTCTCCCTGGTTCTAAACAGATACAGACTGGTGGGGCTGGGAGCAGCCCTGTAGCAACCATGGAGCCAGAATAGGCCCTGGCCACGTCTTCCCTCCCAGTCCTTACACCTCACCGTGGCCATGGGGCTTCAGGGTCAGGGGTGCACTGAGTTACCTCTCAGACCCACAGGCCCCTGACCACCAGAGGTCTTGGCCATGGCCACTAGCTTGGCCTCCAGGAGTATGGAGCCCTCTTGGTTATTTATGGTTCCTGCCTTGGTTTTAAATGGCTATTTCTGCGCCGGTGTTTGTGAAATGTGGGCACTCGCTCTGTCTGGATGCGCGTCCCCTTGGGATTCCTCAGTGCCCACCAGTGGGTTTGCACTTGTGCACTCTCTCTGGACCATCTGCTTGCACTGTGTCTTAGCAAGCATTTACTGAGTGCCTGCTGTGACCACACTCACCAACAAGGGGCAGAGCGTGAGAGCGAGAACTAAGATACAGGCTCCCTGCTCCTGGGCCCTCCAGGGACTCACAATGGCCCCATCCTCCTGACTCATTATTTTCCTATTGTGGTATAATAGACATACAACTGATACTGTGAAGCACATTTCAACGTACAATTCAGTGGCAATAAATACATTCACGTTTCTGCACCTGCCACCTCCATCCATTGCCATATTTTCATCATCCCAAAATGAACTTTTACTTACGAGACCCTAACCGCCCATTCCCCTTCCCCAGCCCTGGCACCCAGCAGCTCCTTCCACCTCTGTGAATGGGAGTGCTCTCCATCCCTCACAAGTTGGGTCCTCGGGTGTCAGTCCTTTAGGGACTGGCTTATTTCACATGGCATAATGGCCTCAAGGTCTGTCCCTGTGAGCCTGAACCTGACCCACTTTCCCCCAAAAGTGTGGCTCAGCCCTCTCCTGTCTGAGCCGAACCTCCTCAGTCCCCTCTGCTCCCCTCACCTTCCTCCTCAGCCTCAAGATGATGAAGCCAGTCTGCAGATTTGAAGACCTGTTCAGTCCAGATGCCAGGCACATACCCCGGGGGCCTTGGGCCTCACCTACCCACATCTGTCCACGTAAGGTACCTGCCCCCCCCAGCTGACCACCTGCACCACCCACAGTTGTCCCCATCTCAGGAGAGGGAAACACCAAGTCCAGACCCTTGGAGTTCTCTGGGACTTCTTGCTTGCTACCAACTCTCCCAGTAGTGAATTGGCTACTGGAGGACATTCAATGTCCAAAAGATTTAAAGGCATACGTGAGTCTCTGCTGCCCAAGGCAATGGATTACATTTGGGGCAAATAGAAACCAAGCAGAATCAACGGAAGAAAGGCTGAGGAATGAGGAGCTTTAGGGAAGAAGGGTCTGGAAGCTCTGACTGCCCCTACCTGATCTTCAGATGCTCCTCAGTTACTCCTGTGCCTCTGGTATCTTCCTGGAACCCTGTGCTGGCTGTTTTCAGACAGCTTGTCCAGCAGTACCCTCAGTTTCTGGGAGGCAGATTTGCTGGAATCTGCAGTGTGTCCTGCTGCCCCACCGGGATCGCTTTTGAAGGCACATCGTCTGGGC
>NW_027406268.1:0-1728 GCF_003265705.2 Callorhinus ursinus | reverse complement strand
AGGCAGTTGTTGGGGAGAAGGGGATGAAGTGATGCTCAGGAAAAAAAAGTATTTTTCATGTTAGTCTGTTAGTATATTCCTGAAATTTGAGTTTGCCAACTTTGGATCTATTTTCTACTATCAGTGCCTAGTCTTTACTTACTGTCCTTTCATTTGCCAGTGAGCCCAAACATTCTGATACATGTTGCTTTCCTAAGACCTTTTCATGATAGTGCTGACCAAATAAAATAGCAATAACTGTCAAAGACGTCCAAGATGCTTAGTGTCTGTCTCTGTCTGCCCGTCTCTCTCCCACTCCTGTCTACCTACCTACCTACTTCTCTCTCTCTATCTAAATGATTGCCAATAGATTACATTACATATATAATTTATAAAACTATGCTCTTATATATCGGATTCCCACATATACTATGATAACTAAATATATAAATACGTTTTTGTTACATGGGATAATTGGAACTGGTTAGCGGTCATCACACGGAGATGTACTTCAACATGGTGATGAAGTAGTAACTGGGCATCGGTTACAGATTGAAACAGCACGTGTTTATGTATTGTATGATCTGATTCATTTTCCTGGCATTCTCCGAATGGCATATTATTTCTAATACACATTTCATCCCAAATAACAAGTAACTGTGTAAGTGTGTCTCATGTTTTTCTGTTAATTTTTTTCTAACATGCAATACTTTACACGATCAGTAGCCTATTGGCCCCCTCCCCAAAATATAATTATGATATTGATAAGAATAGTAATGTCTAACAAAAAACAATTTGGAAAATGTTGGACTAGGCCATAATAAAATATATCGAACAGTTTAAGAATGCTAGCTTCTCCCAGTACAAAAGTGGGAGCCTGATTTTCTGTATACTTTTCATGGTTGAATTTATCCCTTCTTTCTGCCCTTGCTACTGTTTTGTGAGATATACGTGTTAGAATAGGATCTAAGGCTTGGTGGTTTCCGTGAGATCTTTCTTTTATGCAAGAGGTATTGTTAAATTTACTTTTTAGTTCCTGTATAATAAAAAGGTTGGCAGGTATTACTGAAGTGACATCTTTATCATAGGCGTATAAATATTTTTTTAAATAAGAGGCTCAATCTCAGAACCCTGAGACCCTCATGACCTGAGCTTAAATCAAGAGTCAGAAGCTCAACTGACTCAGCCACTCAGGTGCCCCAAATGTTAATGTTCTTGTGTGTGAGTATGTGTGTGTGTTTGTAATACTAACTCTGTCATGTGCTGCAAATATTTTTTTCCTGTTTGTCATTTGCCTTCAAATCTTGTTTAGGATGAGTGAGTGTGTGTATGGGGTATGGATGGTGTGGGGAGAGATGTTCTTGCCATACCAAGGTTTTAGTATTTTTGTGGTCAGACCAGTTTTTTTTTTCATGAATTTGGGTGTTACGTCATATTTAGGAAGGCCTCCTCACTCATAAATAGAAATACATGAGTCCATTGTTTCCTCTCAGTTCCTCTCCTGCTTCGATGCTTCTCCTAGGATCAGTCAAATAGAATAATCAAGTACAGCCCTGTCCTCACTGCTCCCAAAAGTGCCGCACACACATCACGGCCTACTTGGCACCTCTAAAGCTATTTTTCTCTATATCCTGCCCTCACTTCCACTCCCACATTTTAATATTTAGTCTTTCCAGATCCTTCCTTGTCCTTTGTCCATTTTTAATCTTTAATAATCTCTTTTCTCCTCTCCCATCAGAGAAGAAAACC
>NW_027406267.1:0-1729 GCF_003265705.2 Callorhinus ursinus | reverse complement strand
TGTGATCTAGGATGTGATCTATTCTGGAGATGTTCCATGGGCACTAGCGAAGAATGTGTATTCCGTTGCTTTGGGATGGAATGTTCTGAATATGTCCGTGAAGTCCATTTGGTCCAGTGTGTGATTTAAAGTCTTTATTTCCTTGTTGATCTTTTGCTTAGATGATCTGTCCATTTCAGTGGGGGGGGGGTGTTGAAGTCCCCCACTACTATTGTATTGTTGTCGATGTGTTTCTTTGCTTTTGTTATTAATTGCTTATATAATTGGCTGCTCCCATGTTCAGGGCATAGATATTTACAATTGTTAGATCTTCTTGTTGGACAGACCCTTTATGTAGGATATAGTGTCCTTCCTCATGTCTTATTACAGTCTTTGGTTTAAAATCTAATTTGTCTGATATAAGGATTGCAACCCCAGCTTTGTTTTGGTGTCCATTAGCATGGTCAATGGTTTTCCACCCCCTCACTTTCAATCTGGGGCTGTCTTTGGGTCTAAAATGAGTCTCTTGCAGACAGCATATCGATGGGTCTTGTTTTTTAATCCAATGTGATAGCCTGTGTGTTTTGATTGGGGCATTTAGTCCATTTACATTCAGGGTAACTATGGAAAGATAGGAATTTAGTGCCATTGTATTGCCTGTAAGGTGACTGTTACTGTATATTGTCTCTGTTCCTTTCTGGTCTATTTTACTTTTAGGCTCTCTCTTTGCGTAGAGGACCCCTTTCAACATTTCTTGTAGGGCTGGTTTCGTGTTTGCAAATTCCTTCAGTTTTTGTTTGTCCTGGAAGCTTTTTATCTCCCCTTCTATTTTCAGTGAAAGCCTAGCTGGATATAGTATTCTTGGCTGCATATTTTTCTCATTTAATGCTCTGAATATATCATGCCAGTCCTTTCTGGCCTACCAGGTCGCTGTGCATAGGTCTATTGCCAAGTAATGTTTCTACCATAGTAGGTTACAGATCTCTTGCCCTGAGCTGCTTTCAGGATTTTCTCTTTCTCCCTGAGACTCATAAGTTTTACTATTACATGTCGGGGTGTTGACCTATTTTTATTGATTTTGAGGGGGGTTCTCTGTGTCTCCTGGATTTTGATGCCTGTTTCCTTCCCCAAATTAAGGAAGCTCTCTGCTATAATTTCCTCCAATATAACTTCTGCCCCTCCTCTCTTTCTTCTTCTTCTTCTGGGATCCCAATTATTCTAATATTGTTTTGTCTTATGGTATCGCTTATCTCTCGAATTCTGCCCTCATGATCCAGTAGTTGTTTCTCTCTCTTTCTCAGCTTTTTTCCCATCATTTGGTCTTCTACATCATTAATTCTCTCTTCTGCCTCAATTATCTTAGCAGTTAGAGCCTCCATTCTGATTGCACCTCATTAAAAGCCTTTTTGATTTCGACTTGCTTAGATTTGTTCTTTCATTTCTCTAGAGAGGGTTTCTCTAATATCTTCGTTGCTTTTTTCTAGCCCAGCTAGTATCTTTAAAATCGTCATTCTGAACTCTAGTTCTGACATCTTACTAATGTCCGCATTGATTAGGTCCCTGGCAGTCTGTACTGCATCTTGTTCTTTTTTTTGAGGTGATTTTTTCCATATTGTCATTTTGTCCAGAGGACAATAGAGGAATGAGAGAACAAAATGCTAACCGGGTAACAATGACCCCAGAAAAATACACACTTAACAAATCAGAAGACACCTGAAACTAGGGGAAAAAGGGGAAAGAAAGAAAAAAA
>NW_027406266.1:0-1634 GCF_003265705.2 Callorhinus ursinus | reverse complement strand
GCAAAAAACTTCTTCATCTTCAATTTTCTCTTACGTATCGTGCTCTTGCCGTAGTGACTTAGAACTCTTTGCTTACTGTGAATTCCTGACCATTTTCTCCCATGTAGTCCTCTTGCACAATAGTTTTAGCTCTTATACTTAGATCTCTGACCATTTTGAGTTCATTGCGTGTAAGGTGTGATTTCCAGCAACAGCTGTGGGGAAGCTTTGTCCTGACAGGTTTAGGAGAGCCTAGGGGACACTTGTGTTTCAGAGTTAGTCTCCCCTGGGCCAGGAATGGAGATTTCACCCTGCTGCACCTGTTAGTGAAAGGCTGAGTGCCTTTGGGGAGGGGAGATACATGGGGCTGGGGTCATATACGGCATGTAGTCCCCGTTCTCTGGGACTGGGTACAAAGGAGCTCCAGGGCAGTCCTGCTCACAGGTGCTTTTAGGAGCAGAAACACACTGAGAGCAGGAGAGAATAACACAGAAAAGACCACAGGGATCCCAGCGGATCTGGGTTGGTATCCTAGAGGGTCTTCTATGGATGGGCTCATTTTCCATGTATATGCCCTTCTATGGGTGGGTGGGAAAGAGGACTCGCACATAGCCGGAACTCAGGAAACATGCCCAGAAGGAGTGGAGCGGATGGAAGGCATGTCCCACAGTTTGCAGTATTTTTCCAACATGAAAAATGTGCCTGCATCAAAGGTGCTGGGGGGACACATGCTGCCTCGGTCAGTAGAGCGTGCATCTTTCATCTCAGGGTCATGCATTAGAGTCCCACGTAGGTGATGGAGCCTAGCTGAAATTTAAAAAAAATAATAATAAATAGAAAACGAAGAGGTACATGCTTCAGGAATCAGAATTACTCCCCCTAAGGTAAGGAGGGGGCATCTACCTTGGTCCTTGCAGTTCAAGAGCCATTCTGAGCACTACAGAATCCTAAATGTAGATTAACCTAGAGAACCTACACTTTTAATATTTGTTGGGTTTCCCCTGTGTTGAGAGGTCCACTGGCAGACAAAAGTTGACATGCTGAGCACACAAGCGGACCAAGAAACAGACTATTACCTGGATGCACCACATTACTCTCTGTCCTCACTGCAGTCTCCCTGGAAATGGGAATGGGCAATCGAAATGCCTGGTATTCAACACAGGTTAAGAAAAAATGAAAAGTTTGGGTTAACAGTTTAAATTATTGTGTCCTCAGATTGACTTTGATGGCAAGTGGAGACTCTGTTGCACGTCTTCTAGGTTCTGCAGGTGGAAATGAGGGGCTAAGGGACAAACTAATTATACAACTCAGAGTAACTTTGGTAACTTAGTATCTTCACACTTGACACAGTTTTCTTTCATTTTGTCTGATCCCATAGTCTCATGCTTGAGTCTAAACACATTTGTACAAGGAAGGTGATATCAATACCACACCTAAAATCTGTACCACTAAATTTTGCAGTGCTTATTCCTAATGGTACTTTAGGCTTGTTTCTAACTGCCTGTAGCTACGTTACAGCTGACTCTGAAGGCAGCCCATTCTAACCATGTGTGCACTTCTCTTTGGCACCACCACCAGGTTAAGCAGTGCATCTGAGCTGTCTCCATCGCTGAGGGAAGGATGTAGGTCAGATAGGTAATAAAGAGAAAGGGGGA
>NW_027406265.1:714-1729 GCF_003265705.2 Callorhinus ursinus | reverse complement strand
AGAATATTGAAAGGGGTCCTCTAAGCAAAGAGAGAGCCTAAAAGCAGCATAGATCAGAAAGGAACACAGACAATATACAGTCACAGTCACCTTACAGGCAATACAATGGCACTAAATTCCTATCTTTCCATAATTACCCTGAATGTAAATGGGCTCAATGCCCCAATCAAAAGACACAGGCTATCAGATTGGATTAAAAAACAAGACCCATTGATATGCTATCTGCAAGAGACTCATTTTAGACCCAAAGACATCCCCAGATTAAAAGTGAGGGGGTGGAAAACCAGTTACCATGCTAATGGACACCAAAAGAAAGCTGGGGTGGCAATTCTTATATCAGACAAATTAGATTTTAAAACAAAGACTGTAATAAGAGATGAAGAAGGACACTATATCTTACTTAAAGGGTCTATCCAACAAGAAGATCTAACAATTGTAAATATCTATGCCCCTAACATGGGAGCAGCCGCTTTTATAAGGCAATTAATAACAATAGCAAAGAAACACCTTGACAACAATACAATAATAGTGGGGGACTTTAACAACCCCCTGACTGAAATGGACAGATCACCTAAGCAAAAGATCAACAAGGAAATAAAGACTTTAAATGAAACACTGGACCAAATGGACTTCACAGACATATTCAGAACATTCCATCCCAAAGCAATGGAATACACATTCTTCTCTAGTTCCCATGGAACATTCTCCAGAATTGATCACATCCTAGGTCACAAATCAGGTCTCAACTGATACCAAAAGATTGGGATTACTCCTTGCATATTTTCAGACCACAGTGCTTTGAAACTAGAACTCAATCACAAGAGGAAAGTCGGAAAGAACTCAAATACATGGAGGCTAAAGAGCATCCTACCAAAGAATGAATGGGTCAACCTGGAAATTAAAGAAGAATTAAAAAAATTCATGGAAACCAATGAAAATGAAAACACAACTGTTCAAAATCTTTGGGATACATCAAAGGCAGTCCTGAGAGGAAAGTATATAGCAATACAAGCCT
>NW_027406265.1:0-614 GCF_003265705.2 Callorhinus ursinus | reverse complement strand
GAAAGAATTAACAAGATTGATAAACCCCTGGCCAGACTTATCAAAAAGAAATGAGAAATGACCCAAATCAACAAAATCATGAATGAAAGAGGAGAGATCACAACCAACACCAAAGAAATACAAACAATTGTAAGAGCATATTATGAGCAACTCTATGTCAGCAAACTGGATAACCTGGAAGAAATGGATGCATTCTTGGAGATGTATCAACTACCAAAACTGAACCAAGAAGAAATAGAAAACCTGAACAGACCTATAACCACTAATGAAATTGCAGCAGTCATCAAAAATCTCCCAAGAAACAAAAGCCCAGGGCCAGATGGCTTCCCAGGGGAATTCTACCAAACATTTAAAAAAGAATTAATACCTATTCTCCTGAAACTGTTCCAAAAAATAGAAATGGAAGGAAAACTTCCAAACTCATTTTATGAGGCCACCATTACCTTGATCCCAAAACCAGAGAAAGACCCCATCAAAAAGGAGAATTACAGACCGATATCCTTGATGAACATGGATGCAAAAATTCTCACCAAAATACTAGCCAATAGGATCCAACAGTACATTAAAAGGATTATTCACCATGATCAAGTGGGATTTATCCCTGGGCTGCAAGG
>NW_027406264.1:0-1730 GCF_003265705.2 Callorhinus ursinus | reverse complement strand
TCCCCGAGCAGGAGCAGAATGATGAGGGGTCAGATACCCAGTGGGCAGGTCATGTTCAAGTTCAAGGCTGGTTGTGTGGGATGGGGTGTGCGGGTGATGCCCCTTCTGTGCGAGGTTTATTCCGATAGCCATGCAGCGATAGGTCACTGCATCCAGGATGCAGGGCTGTGCACGCACAGGTCTTTGTCTGATCTGGGAGCAGCAGGGGGACTCGGCAGGAGGACAGTGCGGATAGCCAGGCAGGGCTGTGATGCCTCGGGGCCAGCTACCGGTCCCTGTCTTTGCAGAAGACCACGGAAGACATGGAGAGGAGGCTGGTGGACACACCCTCCATCTCCTCAACAGAGGGGGTGACCCCACAGGGGTTCCCAGAAGCCGGTGCTGGGGATTGTAGGGGATGACCTCCTACACGACCCACGCCACTGTCCCAGTTGGTTGTCCACTGGACAGTTGTCCAGGAGCCGGAGCCCACGGAGGCCGAGGCCGAGAGTGAGAAGGCTGGGGTTGTGTGTTTGTGGTGTGTGGGGACAGGGCGGTGCTGGCCCCACAGGGAGGAGCCCCGAGAGGCTGGTGTGGGGCCAGTAGCAACGACTGGGCACAGAGCACACTGCAGTTGGGGAGACGTCCCCGTGAGTGTTCCTTCCCGGCTCTGGCTTCTCTGGGAGACCATAAGCTGGGCTCTGTCTCTGCAAAGGCCCAGAGAGAGCAGGCATCTGGCTGAGCTTTTCTCTTCTCACAGCTGCTCCACCACCTGAGGAACTAGAGCCGGATCTGGAGAGAGGGCTGGTGCCTGCAATGATATCAGGAGGAGACCAGGATCTGGCAGGTGACCCGGCACCTGCCCACGGAGAGCCTGGCGCTGTCCAGGAAGAACTGGCACCTGCTCCTGTGCCAGGCCCTGCCCCTGCCACTGCTAAAGTTCCTGCCACTCCCCCTTCTCCCACCCCAGCCCTTGCTCCTGCCTCGGACCCAGATCCTGACCTGGGTCGTGCCCCTTCCCTTAACCCTGCCTCTGCCCCTGCCCCAGACCCTGCCCCTGCCTGTGTTCTTGTTCCTGCCCCTGGCCCTGTTCCTGCTCCTACCGCTGCCAGAGCCACTGTCCCTGACCCAGCTCCTACCCTTGCTCCTGCCCCTGTCCGTACTCCTGCCAGATGCGCTACCCCTTCCCCTGCCCCTGCCGGGGGTCACGTTCCTGCCCCTGACCCAGATCCTGTCCCTGCTTCTGCCCTGGATCCTGCACCTGCCACTATTGCTGACCCTGGCCCTCCCCTTGCCCCTGTCTCTGCCCCAGCTCTTACCTCTGTCCCTGCCCCTGTCCCTGCCCCTATCTTGAGCCCTGCCCCTACTCCTGCTCCTGCAGGCTCCCACAGCCACATCCAAAGCCCACAGGCCTACAGGGAGAGCTCCTTTTAAAATTACCCTTAGTTCCATCGCCGGAACCCGAGAACGCGCCAGATTTTTTCATCCCCTCCCCCTGTGTTCTTTCTCTCTGGTACATATTAACTGTTATTTTATCTTTCCATTTCCTATATACTGTTTATTATTTGTTTTAAATAAAATTACTTGTTTTCAAATGAACACGTAATGAGCATTAAGTACATGCCCAACGCTGTGCCACCACACCCCAGAACATTGTTGCAGAATATCTCATTCCCCAAAGGAGTCCCCGAAACCAGAAGCCCTCCCTGCCCGTTTTTCCCACAGACCATACCCTGGCAACCGCTAAGCTG
>NW_027406263.1:1194-1730 GCF_003265705.2 Callorhinus ursinus | reverse complement strand
CAGAAAACTTATGAAAGAAATTGAGGAAGACAAAAAGAGATGGAAAACCATTCCATGCTCGTGGATTGATGAATAAACATTGTGAGAATGTCTAGGCTACCCCGAGCAATCTACACATTTAATGCAATCCTTATCAAAATACCATTAGCGTTTTTCACAGAGCTGGAACAAACAAACCTAAAATTTGTATGGAATCAGAGAAGACCCCAAATACCCAGAGGAATGTTGAAAAAGAAAACCAAAGCTGATGGCATCACAATGTCTGCCTTCAAGCTCTATTACAAAGCTGTGATCAGGACAGTATAGTATTGGCACAAAAACAGACAGACAAAACAACTCTATGGTCAAGTAATCTTTGACAAAGCAGTAAAGAATATGCAATGGAAAAAGACAGTCTCTTCGCTAAATGGTGTTGGGAAAATTGGACAGCAACATTTAGAGGAATGAAACAGGACCATTCTCTTACATCATACACAAAGATAAACTCAAAATGGATTCCGGTCTCACATTGAGATCTTTCATCCATTTTGAGTTTA
>NW_027406263.1:0-1094 GCF_003265705.2 Callorhinus ursinus | reverse complement strand
ACAAAAGACTGATATCAAAGGTCTATAAAGAACTTCTCAAACTCAACACCCAAAAAACAAAGACTCCAGTCAAGAAATAGGCAGAAGACATGAACAGACATTTATCCAAAGAAGCCATCCAAATGGCCAACAGACACATGAATAAATGCTCCACATCACTTGACATCAGGGATATACACATCAAAACCACAATGAGATACCACCTCACACCAGTCATAATGGCTAAAATTAACAAGTCAGGAAACCACAGATATTGCAGAGGATCTGGAGAGAGGGGAACCCTCGTACACTGTTGGTGGGAATTCGTGGTGCTGTAGCTAACAGGTTTGGTCAGCAAACCCTGAGATGGCAAATGAGAGGCTTACTCCAACTCCTTAGGAGAAAGGAGATGCTTGGTCCCAGACGCTCTAGTGGAGAAAGTCCTGGAGCCAAGCTCTCTCTCTGCTTTTACTGTGAGTTTAATTAAAACACCATGGGTAAGGCAAGGAGTTCTGAAGTACGTGACCACTACAGGTGCCTGCATTAAACATTTACTCCCCGATAAGACCCTTGAGCCGCAGTAAGAATCTGGCCTTTTTCAGCCACGTCACTTCAGAGAAGGCCCATGGTTCTGGGAAATCCTCCTTTGTTTTTAAATTAGTCTCATCCAGGGAGGCATATTCGAGTCAGGTTTTATCTATCCAGGAACTGTGAATCCCCACATTCATGCACTCTGGAAAACAGTATGGAGATTCCTCAAAAGGGTAAAAATAGAATTAGCACAATGACCAAGAAATTGCACTACTAGGTATTTACTCCAAAGATACAAATGTAATGATGTAAAGAGGCACATGCACCCCGATATTTATAGCACCAATGTCCACAATAGCCAAACTATGGAAAGAGCCCAGATGTGCATGGACAGATGAAAGGATAAAGAAGATGTGGTATATATGTACAGTGGAATTTGACTCAGCCATCAAAAAAATGAAATCTTACCATGCACAATGACATGGGTGGATCTGGAGGGTATTATGCTAAGCAAAATAAGTCAGTCAGAGAAAGACAATCATCATATGATTTCACTCATATGTGTAATTTAAGAAACAAAAGAG
>NW_027406262.1:0-1730 GCF_003265705.2 Callorhinus ursinus | reverse complement strand
CCTGTCTTCTCATTGTCACTCCTTCATCAGTCCTTGCTCTCTGTCTCGCTCTCTCTCTCTCACCCTCCCTGCCTCCACCCACAGCTCCTCACCCTCCCTCCTTTAATTCATGCACCCCCTTCAGACTGTGCCCTCCAGCACCTCTCCATTTCAGCCCCTGAGCCCTATGCTCTCCCTATCTTGGCCCTCCCTTCCTTTCTCTGGTCCACCCAGCCCCTTCTCCATGACAAGTTGTCCCTTACTGCCTGAAGGCAAACCTGGAGAAGGTGTCCCGGACGTTGGAGGACCAGGCCAATGAGTACCGCGCAAAGCTGGAAGAGACCCAACGCTCTCTCAATGACCTCGCCACCCAGCGAGCCAAGCTACAGACAGAGAACGGTGGGTGCCCCTAAACGGCTCTGTGCCTGCCCCAGGGTCAGGCACCAGTTGCCCCCTTCCATAGCCCACAAACTCTCTCTTGTTCCCACCTCCAGGTGAGCTGTCCCGGCAGCTGGATGAGAAGGAGGCACTGATCTCCCAGCTGACCCGAGGCAAGCTCTCCTACACCCAGCAGCTGGAGGACCTCAAGAGGCAGCTGGAGGAGGAGGGCAAGGTGAGGCCCAGCTAGGGGACAGTGGGACAAGCTTGATGGCAGCCCTGGGTAATTAAATTACATCAACACCAGGAATGGAGCCCGGAGGCTGGAGATAAGCCTCTGTTTGCGGTGGAAAGCCCCCCGCCCCAGTCTAGGTTCCTCTACGCCAGCTAAGCCCCACACCTGAACATCATCGAATGTGTCTTTCCTTATTTGCAAGGAGTGGGGTGGGCAAGCTGGAAAGCTACTTCGAGATGGGGAGACCCCATGCCAGCCTTCACCCTGAATGAGCGAGGCTGAGCTTATTTGAACTTCATGGATATAAAAAAGATCTAGAGAATGCTGGGGTCGGGGGGGGGGGGCATTCCCTCCCACCTTCCTGGGAGATAAGCCCTCCTCCCGGTGCCCGCCCCTCCGCAGGCGAAGAACGCGCTGGCCCATGCGCTGCAGTCGGCCCGGCATGACTGTGACCTGCTGCGGGAGCAGTACGAGGAGGAGACGGAGGCCAAGGCCGAGCTGCAGCGCGTCTTGTCCAAGGCCAACTCGGAGGTGGCCCAGTGGAGAACCAAATACGAGACAGACGCCATCCAGAGGACCGAGGAGCTCGAGGAGGCCAAGTGAGTCCCGGGCGGCCCACCACCCTGATTCTAAAGGAAGAAGGAGCAAGAGGGCCTGGGATGGGGACAGGCAGAGTGGGCACAGGAAGGAGATCTGAGGAGAGTGGGAAAAGGTGGGGGGCAGGGAGGAAACAGGTAATAGAGGTGCTTGAAAGGGAGCCTGGATCCTGGCCTCTGAGTGAACTTGGCTGGCCCTGACTCATTTCCTGTGACGCATGAGCTTTTGGCTCGGGTTATACCTGATGCTCACGTATAAGACGAGCAAAAAGCTTGTTGGTCAGAGGAGCTTCCATCGATCAGCCTGGTGTGGGGAGGGATGGAGGCTGCCACCCAGATGCTGCTACACATAGGGAGGACTCTCTGTTCCACCTACCTGCAGGCTTGGGTCCCTCAAGGCTGGGGACCCGGGGCCTGAAGGGCTGATCGGGGACCTGGGGCCTGAAGGGCTGATCAGGATCCCAGGGAGCTATGGGAGAGAATGGGGTCACCCTGGTCTGGGGAGGAGGTGGTTCCAAGGGCCTGCTGTTGTAGGGTCACAC
>NW_027406261.1:701-1730 GCF_003265705.2 Callorhinus ursinus | reverse complement strand
TTAGTGCCCCCATTTTGGATTGCACCTCATCAATAGCCTTTTTGATTTCGATTTGGTTAGATTTTAGTTCTTTTATTTCTCCAGAAAGGGTTTCTCTAATAACTTCCACGCTTTTTTCAAGCCCAGCTAGTATCTTTAAAGTCATGATTCTGAACTCTAGGTCGGACATCATACTAATGTCCGTATTGAGTAGGTCCCTGGCTGACGGTACTACCTCTTGTTCTTTTTGCTGAGGTGATTTCTTTCGTCTTGTCATTTTGTCCAGAGGAGAATAGATGAATGAGAGAACAAAATGCTAACAGGTTTACAACGTCCCCAGCAAATATACTGTATACAAATCAGAAAAGACCTGAAACCAGGGGAAAAGAAAGGGGAAGAAAGAAAAAAGAAAGAGGAAAAAAAAAGATAAAAACAAAAACAGAACAATAAAAATTAAGCAGAATGTGATCAAATATGATCAGGCTAGTGCATAGATCAGTGCCACACACTAGATTTTGGGCGTATTTTGGTCTGTTAGAAAAAAGTGCCTCCTAAAATTTAAAGGAAGAAAGACATATATGTACAAAATAAGGGTTGATACAATGAAGGGATAGAAGATGACTGTAAAGATGAAAATTATAAAAGATTTTATAAAAGGACTTGATAAGATAAGAAGTTGTTTGAAAAAAGAAAGAAGATTTAAGAAAAAAAATTAAAAAAAAGGGAAAAGGGAGAGAATGTGATCAGGCAGGAGAGTAGAACAAAGCCATACACTAGTGATTTAGGGTATATTTTGATCTGTTAGAAGAAACTGTACCTCAAAATTTTAAAGAGAGAACAACTTATATATATATATATGCCAAAAATAAGGGTAACTACTATGAAGGGATAAAATATGACTCTAAAAATGAAAAATAAAAAAATGTTTTTTTTTTAAAGGGATTGATAAGATGTTGGTTGAAAAAGGGAAAAAGAAAAATAAAAAAATAAACAGTCCACAAAAATTAACTTTGATGAAATAATGAATCATGGTAAAAAAAAAAAAAAAAA
>NW_027406261.1:0-601 GCF_003265705.2 Callorhinus ursinus | reverse complement strand
ATCTTCTGGGGGAGGGGCCTGTTGCTGTGGTTTCCAAATGTCTTTGCGGGAGGCGGAATTGCCCCGCCCTTGTCGGTCTGGGCTAAGGAAGCTGCTCCGGTTTGCTCTCAGGAGATTTGTTCCCTACAAGCTCTCGGTACAGCTTTGGAGGACCAGGGCAGAAATGGTGGCCTCCCAGTCTCTGCCCGGAGTAGCTGAGAACTCGGGGCCCCACTCCTCAGTGTGCCCCTAGAGAAAAGCAGTCACTTCCGTGTCCCCGGTCTCCGGCCGCACTCCGTGCTCACCCGGCCTGTGATTGAGCATTGCTATCTCTGGCACCCGACCCCGCATGGAGTCTCCAAACCCAGCAGATCCCTGCAGTGTGTTCCCGCACTGCTCCTCCCCGGGAAGGAAGGGGAGTCTCCCCGGATCTGCTGCATGTTGGGTCCCTGCTGGGGGAGCCATGCTCCAACTGGGCCGCAGATCACAGTTTATGGCAACCCCGAGCTGAGAGCCCGGGACTCTGCTCCGTATCTGAAGCCGGCTTCCCCGCTCTGATACCTGGGAGCTCTGGGGCACTCAGGCACCCCCGGTCTCTCTGTGACCCCAAGGGTCCTGAGAC
>NW_027406260.1:0-1730 GCF_003265705.2 Callorhinus ursinus | reverse complement strand
CCTGTCTTCTCATTGTCACTCCTTCATCAGTCCTTGCTCTCTGTCTCGCTCTCTCTCTCTCACCCTCCCTGCCTCCACCCACAGCTCCTCACCCTCCCTCCTTTAATTCATGCACCCCCTTCAGACTGTGCCCTCCAGCACCTCTCCATTTCAGCCCCTGAGCCCTATGCTCTCCCTATCTTGGCCCTCCCTTCCTTTCTCTGGTCCACCCAGCCCCTTCTCCATGACAAGTTGTCCCTTACTGCCTGAAGGCAAACCTGGAGAAGGTGTCCCGGACGTTGGAGGACCAGGCCAATGAGTACCGCGCAAAGCTGGAAGAGACCCAACGCTCTCTCAATGACCTCGCCACCCAGCGAGCCAAGCTGCAGACAGAGAACGGTGGGTGCCCCGAAACGGCTCTGTGCCTGCCCCAGGGTCAGGCACCAGTTGCCCCCTTCCATAGCCCACAAACTCTCTCTTGTTCCCACCTCCAGGTGAGCTGTCCCGGCAGCTGGATGAGAAGGAGGCACTGATCTCCCAGCTGACCCGAGGCAAGCTCTCCTACACCCAGCAGCTGGAGGACCTCAAGAGGCAGCTGGAGGAGGAGGGCAAGGTGAGGCCCAGCTAGGGGACAGTGGGACAAGCTTGATGGCAGCCCTGGGTAATTAAATTACATCAACACCAGGAATGGAGCCCGGAGGCTGGAGATAAGCCTCTGTTTGCGGTGGAAAGCCCCCCGCCCCAGTCTAGGTTCCTCTACGCCAGCTAAGCCCCACACCTGAACATCATCGAATGTGTCTTTCCTTATTTGCAAGGAGTGGGGTGGGCAAGCTGGAAAGCTACTTCGAGATGGGGAGACCCCATGCCAGCCTTCACCCTGAATGAGCGAGGCTGAGCTTATTTGAACTTCATGGATATAAAAAAGATCTAGAGAATGCTGGGGTCGGGGGGGGGGGGCATTCCCTCCCACCTTCCTGGGAGATAAGCCCTCCTCCCGGTGCCCGCCCCTCCGCAGGCGAAGAACGCGCTGGCCCATGCGCTGCAGTCGGCCCGGCATGACTGTGACCTGCTGCGGGAGCAGTACGAGGAGGAGACGGAGGCCAAGGCCGAGCTGCAGCGCGTCTTGTCCAAGGCCAACTCGGAGGTGGCCCAGTGGAGAACCAAATACGAGACAGACGCCATCCAGAGGACCGAGGAGCTCGAGGAGGCCAAGTGAGTCCCGGGCGGCCCACCACCCTGATTCTAAAGGAAGAAGGAGCAAGAGGGCCTGGGATGGGGACAGGCAGAGTGGGCACAGGAAGGAGATCTGAGGAGAGTGGGAAAAGGTGGGGGGCAGGGAGGAAACAGGTAATAGAGGTGCTTGAAAGGGAGCCTGGATCCTGGCCTCTGAGTGAACTTGGCTGGCCCTGACTCATTTCCTGTGACGCATGAGCTTTTGGCTCGGGTTATACCTGATGCTCACGTATAAGACGAGCAAAAAGCTTGTTGGTCAGAGGAGCTTCCATCGATCAGCCTGGTGTGGGGAGGGATGGAGGCTGCCACCCAGATGCTGCTACACATAGGGAGGACTCTCTGTTCCACCTACCTGCAGGCTTGGGTCCCTCAAGGCTGGGGACCCGGGGCCTGAAGGGCTGATCGGGGACCTGGGGCCTGAAGGGCTGATCAGGATCCCAGGGAGCTATGGGAGAGAATGGGGTCACCCTGGTCTGGGGAGGAGGTGGTTCCAAGGGCCTGCTGTTGTAGGGTCACAC
>NW_027406259.1:0-1731 GCF_003265705.2 Callorhinus ursinus | reverse complement strand
GCGCAGCCCTGAGACTCCAGAGAAGGTAAGCGAGGGGGCCACGCCTGCCAGAGGTCTAAGGGCTCGTCTCAGGATCCCAGGGACGGCTAAGCTCGTGTGCCGTCTGTGCTGGGATGGGCGCACCTCTCCGTCTATACCTTGACCCCACGGAAGGCCTGGGAAAACTCCCTGTGCTCACTGGATGCCACCCTCCTGGTGCCAAGGCCTCATCTCTGGGAGACGCCAGAAGGAAAAGTCAGGAGAAATAACTTGGCCCACCGATCCCCCGTCTCCCCATGGCTGGTAGCAGCGTCAGGGTAGGCTTGGGCCCTATGGATCTTGCTGTTGGAGGCATCCCCTCATTTCTCATCTGCCCCCCACCATCAGGGCCAGACCCAGAGCCAGGGCACCTGCCTCCTCTGCTACCCGAGTCCAGGCCCTCAGGCCCGGACCCTCTCCATCCTGAGAGGAAGGATCTGGAGAGGAGGAGGGACTCAGCCTGACAGGCCCCACCCAGCGTTCCCAGGGCCTCCAGGTAGGGGCTGCACAGACTTCTGGTCCATCCTTTCCTGGTCCCGAGGGTTGGGTGGGGAGTCACTCACTCCTCCCTCGGGTGTCCCCACACTGATTTCTTGGCAGGAGCAGGGACTCCTGTGTGTCTCCCAGGTGCGCTTCCCCAGATGACCTGACCACGACCTCTCCCAGCATGGTCCTCACCTCCCTGAGAGCTCCAAGAAGAGGGTGAGGAGCCAGCACTTCCTCATCAACGGCCACGTCTCCATGCCCCCCCTCAGCCCCCGGCAGGATCCCAAAGGGCTGGTAGTAGGGACGGGCCCCTCTGTCCTGGGGTGGGGATGCCCTCAGGCCCCCAGGACGCTAATCTTCTTTCTTCCTGCCAGGGCCTGCCCTTCTTCCAGGTCCCCAACGTGAGACAGAAGCCATGTGCCCCTCAGACCAAGACCTCAGCTCCCCGAGGACTCCTGCCTTCTGGCCCATGAGACAAGTGAGCATGCGTGCCAGGTTGGGCCCCCGCTGACCGATCCTCCCTGGATCGGGCCCGGCCAGACTCCGGTGCCCTGGCTTCTTTGCTGAGATGGGGTGGAGGGGGTACGGCCAGTCCTCCCCCAGGGTCCTCACCCTGACTCCCAACCGGACTCGTGCCCCACCCCCCCGACCCCGCACTCCACCCTCACACACACACAGGCCCGCCCCACCCCAGGCCCGCTCCTTCTCACCACAGGTCCTCAGGCTCTAACAGCCAGATGTGGACCCCCGGACAGGAGGCATGGGCTCATCCTCCACAAGGGTCCTCCTCCATGGCCTGCCGTACTGCGGCCCAGTCAATCCTCCCTCTGGTCCTCCCCTTCCATCCTGGCAGGACCGGCTCAGCCTGGGCAGCCCTGAAGCCTGCTCCTTCCACCCAGACCCCAGGCTCTAGGAGACGTGGCTGGGAAGTCAGGGCACGCCCTAGGTGACCATCTGGCCCCGGGGCCTCCCGGGACCGAATCTGTTCTCTGTCCCCAATCCCGCAGTCCTCCTTCTGGTCCTCGCATTTCCACCCAGCAACACGTGGGCCACCGTCCCCCACCCGCATACTCGAGGCAGTGCTCCATCCAAACGGCCAGGGGTTCTCGGAGGCCCTGAGGCCAAAGTGGCCACGCACTGTGTGGGCTCTTCCATCCCAGGAGTCTCCCATGGCTGAATCAAGGCCGCGGTCCTGCGGGCTCCCTGGGGAGTCCCTTGGGGGTCCTC
>NW_027406258.1:0-1731 GCF_003265705.2 Callorhinus ursinus | reverse complement strand
TTCTCATGAAAACAGTTATTTCACCTCTCCAAAGACATGGTCCTGATCATTTCATGTTCGATATGCTGCCAGGATTCTCAGATTTTTGCAAATTCCTGTTGTTTTGTTAATAATAATGATGGTCCAGCAAATTGGTTCCCTGTGCATTCAGAAGCTCTGGATCCTATGCTGCAGGCTGGACCCTCCCACAGGGACTTCAGCTCAGTCTGCGGTGGGGCTGCTGGGGAGAGAAACAGGAAAGTCAGCCACTGTCACCCATGACGTCGGAAACAATGAGAAATAGTTCTGAGCACAGGACCACTTTGCTCAAACTGCCAGAATTAAATGTTCTCAGGGTGATTCCATTTAGACTCAATGCAAATCTTTTAGTGTCTAAAGATACTAAATAAGAAACAGCAGTCTCTGGCTTAAGTGTCCTGCTATTATCATTCGCATATTCTTGATAGATAAGAGGTAAACGCCTCTGGGTTCTGAATAAATGTGGGGAGCTCAGAGGTGTTGCTTTATCAGCATTTGGCTGGCTTACTTGGTTTAAAGTGAGCCAAAATAATAACACGTTCAGATGATGTGATTGTCCTTAAAATGGCATTATGATATTGAGGGCAGAAACCAGACTGTGCTTCCATCAGGTGGAATGAGGGGAAGAGGTTAGGAATGTAATGCTGAGTAACCAACAACCTGAAATTTCTTAGGAAGAGGAATGAGAAAGTCCATCCACGATGTGGAGTTATTCCATTTTTTGAGACAAGAAAAGGCAATAGACCTGAGTGGCATGTACTTATTTTTATCTGCTTTTTCCACTAAAATTAGGGTTCTCTTACAAGGATAAGTGAGTCATACACACCCAGGATTTGTCAACACTGAATCCCTGGGAGTATTTTCTCTAAGAATGGAGGTGCTATGGGTCTCGGTACTGAACTCCCAAGGACTTCTGACTCGCCCTTTTACCCCTGGTTTTGCACTGGGGGCCCAGACCTTTCCTTTTCCTTCCGGTTTTATTTTCTGTGACTGTGTCTTGATGATTGTTTTATTTCCTGTTCTCAACTTGGTTTCTTCCTCACCACACTGAAATAAACATGTATCACGGAAATAACTGACACATGTTAGTGAATTTGTAAAAGGAGTATATGTCATAGAAACGAAGATGTTTAATTTAACATCTTTTAAAAATGGACCATGAGAGAATCACGGAGTACTCATCTGAAAACATGGTAGAGTTGGAAAATTGGGTCCGAAAAACAGAAAATTTTGGAAATAGTAGAGACCAAAATCCTGTGGGTTTTTTATTTCACTATGGAGTATGGATGGATAATGTATTTGGGAAACATGTCACAAGCATTATCCATCCAGTTCTTGTTCCCAATCAAAAGGAACTTGGAAGTCATTCTAACCAAATGCCCACAGTTTGCAGAGACCAAAAGGAAAACCCAAAGAAGTTAATGTTTTCCCCCATTTCCTGAGACCTGTTAATGTCTCAGCCTCAGGCTTTAGAGCTTCTGGTCCAGAGCTCTTTTATCTCCAGTTCCCAAGTCAAAACATAAAATGTGAAAAACAAATGCTTGATTTAGATAAGTGGTGGCTTTTCTAGGAAGAAATTATGACAACTGAGTGATGTTTATCATAAAATGGTCCTGAGCCACTTCTTCCTTATTGAAGCCTATTAATAATGGTAATTTGAGTTGTCGAGCTCCTCTGAGAGAGCATGATAATCTTCTTCTAAAAGGTGTCTGG
>NW_027406257.1:0-1731 GCF_003265705.2 Callorhinus ursinus | reverse complement strand
TCCCCTCCGACTTACTCCCCTTCATTCTTCCCCTCCTGCTATCTTCTTCTTTTTCTTTTTTCTTAACATATGTTGCATTATTTGTTTCAGAAGTACAGATCTGTGATTCAACAGTCTTGCACAATTAACAGCGCTCACCATAGCACATACCCTACTCAGTGTCTATCACCCAGCCACCCCATCCCTCCCACCCCCCACCACTCCAGCAACACTCAGTTTGTTTCCTGAGATTAAGAATTCCTCATATCAGTGAGGTCATATGACACATGTCTTTCTGTGATTGACTTATTTCCCTCAGCATAACACCCTCCAGTTCCATCCACGTCGTTGCAAATGGCAAGATCTCATTCCTTTTGATGGCTGCATAATATTCCATTGTGTATATATACCACCTCTTCTTTAGCCATTCATCTGTCGATGGACATCTTGGCTCTTTCCACAGTTTGGCTATTGTGGACATTGCTGCTATAAACATTGGGGTGCACGTACCCCTTCAGATCCCTACATTTGTATCTTAGTGGTAAATACCCAATAGTGCAATTGCTGGATCATATGGTAGCTCTATTTTCAACTTTTTGAGGAACCTCCATACTGTTTTCCAGAGGGGTTGCACCAGCTTGCATTCCCACCAACAGTGTAGGAGGGTTCCCCTTTCTCCACATCCCCGCCAACATCTGTCATTTCCGGACTTCTTAATTTTACCCATTCTGACTGGTGTGAGGTGGTATCTCATTGAGGTTTTAATTTGGATTTCCCTGATGCCGAGCGATGTTGAGCACTTTTTCATGTGTCTGTTGGCCATTTGGATGTCTTCTTTGAAAAAATGTCTGTTCATGTCTTCTGCCCATTTCTTGATTGGATTATTTGTTCTTTGGGTGTTGAGTTTGATATGTTCTTTACACATTTTGGATACTAGCCCTTTATCTAATATGACATTTGCAAATATTTTCTCCCATTCTGTCGGTTGTCTTTTGGTTTTGTGGACTGTTCCTTTTCCTGTGCAAAAGATTTTTATCTTGATGAAATCCCAATAGTTCATTTTTGCCCTTGTTTCCCTTGCCTTTGGTGATGTTTCTAGGAAAAAGATGCTGCGGCTGAGGTCAAAGAGGTTGCTACCTGTGTTCTCCTTTAGGATTTTGATGGACTCCTGTCTCAGGTTTAGGTCTTTCAACCATTTTGAGTCTATTTTTGTGTGTGGTGTAAGAAAATGGTCCAACTTCATTCTTCTGCATGTGGCTGTCCAATTTTCCGAACACCATTTGTTGAAGTGACTGTTTTTTGCCATTGGACATTCTTTCCTGCTTTGTCAAAGATTAGTTGACCGTAGAGTTGAGGGTCCATTTCTGGGCTCTCTGTTCTGTTCCATTGATTTATGTGTCTGTTTTTGTGCCAGTACCATACTGTCTTGATGATGACAGCTTTGTAATAGAGCTTGAAGTCCGGAATTGTGATGCCGCCAGCTTTGCTTTTCTTTTTCAACATTCCTCTGGCTATTCGGGGTCTCTTCTGGTTCCATACAAATTTTAGGATTATTTGTTCCATTTCTTTGAAAAAAGTAGAGGGTATTTTGATGGGGATTGCATTGAATGTGTACATTGCTCTAGGTAGCATTGACATCTTCACAATGTTGGTTCTCCCAATACATGAGCACTAAACGTTTTTCCATTTCTTTGTGTCTTCTTCAATTTCTTTCATGAGTATTTTATAGTTTTCTGAGTACAGATCCTTTGC
>NW_027406256.1:749-1731 GCF_003265705.2 Callorhinus ursinus | reverse complement strand
TGTAGGGCTGGTTTTGTGTTTGCAAATTCCTTTAGTTTTTGTTTGTCCTGGAAGCTTTTTATCTCTCCTTCTATTTTCAATGACAGCCTAGCTGGATATAGTATTCTTGGCTGCATATTTTTCTCGTTTAGTGCTCTGAAGATATCTTGCCAGTCCTTTCTGGCCTGCCAGGTCTCTGTGGATAGGTCTGTTACCAATCTAAGGTTTCTACCATTGTTGGTTACATATCTCTTCTCCTGAGCTGCCTTCAGGATTTTCTCTTTGTCTCTGAGACTCGTAAGTTTTAATATTAGATGTTGGGGTGTTGACCTATTTTTATTGATTTTGAGAGGGGTTCTCTGTGCCTCCTGGATTTTGATGCCTGTTTCCTTCCCCACATTCGGGAAGTTCTCTGCTATAATTTGCTCCAATATACCTTCTGCCCCTCTCTCTCTCTCTTCTTCTTCTGGGATCCCAATTATTCTAATGTTGTTTTGTCTTATCATATCGCTTATCTCTCGAATTCCGCCCTCGTGATTCAGTAGTTGTTTATCTCTCTTTTTTTCAGCTTCTTTATTTTCCATTATTTGGTCTTCTATATCACTGATTCTCTCTTCTGCCTCATTTATCCTAGCAGTTAGTGCCCCCATTTTTGATTGCACTTCATTAATAGCCTTTTTGATTTCGAACTGGTTAGATTTTAGTTCTTTTATTTCTCCAGAAAGGTGTCTCTAATAACTTCCATGCTTTTTTCAAGTCCAGCTAGTATCTTTAAAATCATGATTCTGAACTCTAGGTCTGACATTGTACTAATGTCCATATTGAGTAGGTCCCTGGCACATGGTACTACCTCTTGTTCTTTTTGCTTAGGTGATTGTTTTCGTGTTGTCATTTTGTCCAGAGGAGAAGAGAGGAATGAGAGAACAAAATGCTAACAGGTTAACAACGTCCCCAGCAAATATACTCTAAACAAATCAGAAAAGACCTGAAACCAGGGGAAAAG
>NW_027406256.1:0-649 GCF_003265705.2 Callorhinus ursinus | reverse complement strand
CTTATATATGTACAAAATAAGGGTTGATACAATGAAGGGATGGAAGACGACTGTAAAGATGAAAATTATAAAAGATTTTATAAAAGGAATTGATAAGATAAGAGGTTGTTTGAAAAAAGGAAGAAGAAGATTTAAAAAAGAAAAAAGAAAAAAGAGGGAGAGAATGTGATCAGGCAGGAGACTATAACAAAGCCATCCACTAGTGATTTAGGGTATATTTTGATCTGTTAGAAGGAACTGTATCTCAAAATTTTAAAGAGAGAACTTATATGTATATGCCAAAAATAAGGGTATCTACTATGAAGGGATAAAATATGACTTTAAAAATGAAAAATAAAAAAAATTTTTTTTCAAAAAGGGATTGATAAGATGTTGGTTGAGAAAGGGAAAAAAAATTCAAAAAAAATAGTTAAAAAAATTAACTTTGAAAAAGTAATGAATCATTGTAAAAAAGCCATGAATTCTATGTGTATTCCCCTAGCGCTGGAGTTCTCCCGTTCTCCTTGATCGGTAAACTTGGTCTTGGCTGGCTGTTCGTGCTGATCAGGGGAGGGGCCTGTTGCTGTGGTTCCCAAGTGTCTTTGCCGGAGGCGGAATTGCCCGCCCTTGCCGGTCGGGGCTAAGCAAGCTGCTCGGGTTTGCTCTCGGG
>NW_027406255.1:0-1731 GCF_003265705.2 Callorhinus ursinus | reverse complement strand
TGATGTAATATATGGTGATTAACATAAGAATAAAAAAATTAAAAAATGTAAAAAAAATATTTTATTTGTTTATTTGTGTGTGTGTGTGAGAGAGAATGCACACAAGCAGGGAGAGCAGCAGGCAGAGAGAGAAGCAAGCTCCCTGCTGAGCAAAGAGCCAGACATGGGACTTGATCCCAAGACCCTGGGATCATGACCTGAGCCGAAGGCAGATGCTTAACTGACTGAGCCACACAGGCGTCCACATGGTGGAATATTCTATTGAAATTCATGACATATTCATTTTTTCAAGTCTTGTTTTATATCTGTAAAATAATACTTGTGCTCATATTCTTTTGTGAATTTTTAATTCAGTTGTGACTTTGAAAGAAATTTTTACAATTATACTGGTAATTCAGGAATAGTGGGGTGGGGAGCTCCACAGACCTACTGCCCAGTAAAACACCTGTAACTGGTGATTTTTTTACATTCAGTCTAAAATTGTTCTATCAATTTTCCAACACCAAAACAAGTAGTAGTTACTCAAGAAAATCCACTAAATTTCAGTAAGAGCAAGAATCTATGACAATTGAGGCACAATGTGCTCCCTAATCCTGCTCAGCTGTGTAATGGACATTCCAATCTGGGTAAGTGTGGCAGAGAAAATAAGTGTCTTTCTCCCCTCAGGTCCCAGTCAAGAGATGGAATAGATCCATGGGAAGGACAAAATAGGTTAATTGCTCATTGCCTCCCGCTGTAAACTGTAGAGGCTGCATTCCTGGGAATATGGCCAAGAGGCTGAGGGTTCCCTGCCTCTACCATCCCCATTCATAGGGTGGATGCTGTCTACACTAGGCATGGCAGGCCGACAATACTGGGACGCTGGTCACCCTTGCAGGCCGACAATACTGGGACCCTGGTCACCCTTGCCCTAGCTCACCCATAAGCAAAGGTCCAACAGTAGGAGGGGCAAGCCAAGAAGACCAAAGGCTACCACTCATGGCCAATGCACTGTTCATTAAGAAAGGATGTCATCCTGCCCTCCAGCTTTGAAACAGTGGCTCAGAGATTTTTCCAGAGGCAGAGGCAGTCCCTAAGAACAAAGCACCCAGAAGTTCTGTCCAAAGGAACTGAAGTTATTTGAAGCAAAGTATTGGAAAGTTCATGCCTCATGGGTATTTTAATGGTAAACCAGTAAGACAAGGAGAAACTCTATGGGACACCAAGCTACATTGTAGGCCAGTTAGAGAGAACCAGGGAAAGAGCACTCCTGGAATTGGAACAAAACTCAAAGAGTGGTCTTGAAAATGGCCCCTGAAAAGTTGGATCAGACTGTGAAGAAATCTGTGCCCCCAGGACATTAACAATAATAAAATCAGCCAGCCATTCCTGGGGCCTAATCATTGGGTATGATACCAAATGAGGTAGAGATCTTAACAGAGCAATCAGGAAAAGACAGTCAAAGATACTCTCATAACTGGATGGTCATGCACATGGAAAGGCTGCAACCACAGGCTTCACACTGTGGGGGAAATTTGCTAAAACAGTCCATCCAAATCATTAAAGAAACAAAAAAGCAAACAGCAAATTAAAAAAAGTCCCAAAGAAGGAGCATAGTAGTTTTCAAAATTACCATATGGTACCAAAATGACTAGTTTTCAACAACAGCTATAACAACAACAAAAATGTGAGACATGTGAAGAATAGGAAAGTGTGACCAATACATGAGAAAAAGAGCAGGCCACAGAAACC
>NW_027406254.1:0-1731 GCF_003265705.2 Callorhinus ursinus | reverse complement strand
GACCCAGACCCATGCAGGTAACTATTCCCTTGCAGCAGCAGTTCCTGAGATACACATTTCTCAGAAGCTTCGCTCACACTGAGTATTCACATGGAAAAGTGTGTTTCATATGCAACAAGGGGTATGCTAACTAGCTTTACTTTGTAATACTTCATGACCAAAAAGTGTGTAAACGATGGAGGCATTTGTGAAACGCAGAGAAAACGCTCCCAAATCTGTTCAATGGTGAAAATACCTCCTTTACTCACAGGAAGGAACAGTGCTATAAGCTTCCTACATGTAGTGACCAATGCTGTATCCACCCTAGGAGGATGGGTACTGCTGTCCCCACTCTCTGAGTGAGGATATTCCCATTTGGAATGGATTGATTGTCTCTCCCAAGTTCCAACATTGTACATGTGTTAGATCTGATGTTCAAAACCTGGTATTCTGATTCAAAAATTTGGGACTTAAAATCATTTGGAAAAGTCTTTTTTTTATTTCATCTTTAAAAATCCCCTTCTATTGTCCTATATTGAGTACTACAGTGTGTATTTTCTGTTCTAAATTGCAGGTTTATTCCCTTTGCACATTTTTCTAGAGGGATATTCAATCAGTAAAATGTCTGACATCATAAAAAGCCCACTCTATTCTTCTTTGGATACACTGTTCTTTTTCTGCTTTGTTAATTATTCTGGGCAGCATGGGCATGTGGCAGGGGCTGGAAGGCTGCCAGAACCGGGGAAGCTTTCTGCTCATCACAGTCTCTCAGGAATCCCCTGAGTTTATTAGATCTCCTTTACCACTCGTGTCCATTTCTTTCCTGCGTTTTATGAACCTCCTTTTTGTTTTTTAAAGATTGTATTTATTTATTGGACAGAGAGAGACACAGTGAGAGAGGGAACACAAGCAGGGGTATGGGAGAGGGAGAAGCAGGCTTCCCGCCGAGCAGGGAGCCCGATGCGGGGCTCGAACCAAGGACCCTGGGCTCCTGACCTGAGTCAAAGGCAGACGCTTGACGACTGAACCACCCAGGCACCCCAATAACTGACATTTAAAGAAAAACTTTTAAAAAAGAAAAAAGTATTAAATAAATAAATGAAGCCCATATAATTCAACACTTTTATGCTTTTTTTTTTTTCTTTCCTTGTAGGCAGCACCACCACATGGAAGCAGACAATGACACAGGAATTTCAGTTTATTCTTTTGGGATTATCAGAGGAACCAGAATTACAGCCCATCATATTTGGGCTTTTCCTCTGCCTGTACCTAATCACTGTGCTGGGGAACCTGCTCATCATCCTGGCCGTCAGCTCAGACTCCCATCTCCACACCCCCATGTACTTTTTCCTCGCCACCCTGTCCTTTGCAGACATCTGCTTCACCTCCACCACCATCCCCAAGATGCTGTGGAACATCCAGACTCAGAGCCAAGTCATCACCTATGCTGGCTGCCTCACACAGATGTACTTTTTCATACTCTTTGGTGGTTGGGACGACTTTCTCCTGACTGTGATGGCCTATGACCGCTTCGTGGCCATCTGTCACCCCCTGCACTACATGGTCACCATGAACCCTCGGCTCTGTGGACTGCTGGTTCTGGTGTCCTGGGTCATCAGTGTTCTCAATTCCTTGTTACAGAGTTTAACGTTGTTGCGGCTGTCCTTCCGTGCAAATGTGGAAATCCCCCATTTTTTCTGTGAATTCAATCAAGTAGTTGGGCAGGCCTGTTCCGACACCTTCCTTAATGAT
>NW_027406253.1:0-1732 GCF_003265705.2 Callorhinus ursinus | reverse complement strand
TTTGTGCCACTCTCTTCCTGAGAGCGCCGTCACATAGGCCATTCACCCCGGAGGGGAGGGGATTCCACAGGGATGTGTGACCAGTACTCAGGAGTGCCAGGAGCCACTGTGGGGACTACCCATCACACGGATACTCACGGGGCCCAAGTATCTGAGCCTAAACCTAATGGGAGCCCCTGGACGTGTGTGTTGTGAGAGGACAAGGCCAGAATCCGTTCATTACGACCATCCCACGGGCGCTGGGACACAGGAAGAACGGGGGTGGCTTTGCCTGGACGACAGCGCAGATTCAAGCCCCCCTGAGCTCTGTTCCATGCCAAGCCCAGGCCCTGGCTCATCCTTGCATTGCCAACGTTTGAATCAGATTCCTGTGATAGCAGACACGGAACATGTGTAGAGGTCCCGACCTAACCTTAAAACATTCCCTAACCCGTACCCTAAACCTAAAACGTACCCTAAACTTAACGCATGCCCTAAGCCGTTCCCTAACTCTAACCATAAGCCTGGGTCAACGAGAGAAAAGAGGAAATCCCCGGAAGTTTGAGGTTCATGAGATATTAGCCCTACAGTCCTGACATGAACATAACACTGTGCCTAATGGACCTGATGCTTTCTCTATACACTGACATCCTGTGAAATGCTGCATCACTGACTCCCAGTCTGATGTTCAAAACATTGAGGCTCCTAGATCCAGAGCAGATAAGTGCTGTCAGGTGAGGATAAGTAGGTCCTCTGACATATGGCCTGCACACCTGCTTCAATTCCTGGCAGAAGGGGAAACACACAGTTGTCTTTTACGTAGTAATTATCTTCATTCTAAAGTGAACCAATGACTTTGACATTTTTGGAAATCGATAAGCCTCTTCCAAATGAACACCTCAAATCATCTCTTCCTACTGCAACTTGAGTGGGATCTGATTGACTCGAGCCTCCAGGCCCCCGCCTGGAGGATCCACCGGTACCAACACGACAGCCCATGACCAGCATCCCTGGAGGCACAATGCTGCTTTTGGGGGATGACTCTGGGGCTTCTTGCCAACGCACCTGTGTCTGGGGAATTGGGAACATGGAGGGTCCTCCCAGACAAACTCAACGGACCATTATCACATACCCTTGGGAACACGGGGCAAAATGCTGAAATTGGGGGATGGTTCCGGGACTTATGCTACCGAAACTGTGCCTAGGGGGCAGAGACCTGAAGGACCATCTCAGACCATCATAACGGACCATTACCACCATCCCCCTGAGCAATGGGGCACAATGCTGAAGTTGGAGGATGGCTCTGCGGCTTGTTGCCACCACACTTCTGCCTGGAGGAATAGGAATCTGGGGGACCCTCCCAGACGAATCTGCGGGACCTTGAGCACCATCCCTGAGGACATGGGGCACAAGGCTCAGTTGGAGACCCTAGGTCTTGAAACCACCAGGAACGGAGCTCCAAAGGCAGAGAGGAGACTGCAGGAGGATTTCTATCCAGGGAAAGGGGTCCCAATGGAGGGCACAGTAGCAGCAACCCCCCAGATCCACAGGCCATTTGATCGAGATCACGTCCTGCACTTACTTAACACGTTGCCCGTCTTCGTGTGTGGACAGTGAGCGGCCCACTCAGGGCTAGTGCACTTCCAGAGGAAGACTAGAAGCTTATCATTGCTTTCTCGTGCGTCAGAGGACGAACGCCCAAAGAAGCAGAGGATATCCATCTTCCTCTGGATTCGGGGAAGGCAGCCACTGT
>NW_027406252.1:0-1732 GCF_003265705.2 Callorhinus ursinus | reverse complement strand
GTTAGGGTTAGGGTACGGGTTAGTTTTAGGGTACAGGTTAATAGTAGTGTTAGGGAACTCTACACATGTTCCGTGCCTGCTATCACAGGAGGCTGGTGCAAACCTGGCATTGCAAGAATGAGCCAGGGGCTGCGCTTGGCATGGAACACAGCTCAGAGGGGCTTGAATCTGCTCTGGGGACCAGGCAAACCCACCCCCCTCCTGCCTGTATCCCAGCCCCCGTGGGAAGGTAGTCATGAACTGATTCTGAACTTGTCCTCTCCCAACAAGACTTCCAGGGGCTCCCATTACGGTTAGGCTCAGGTCCATGGTCCCCGTCTGTGCCCATGTCCTGGGCAGTCCCCACCGTGGCTCCTGGCAGCCCTGAGTCCTGGTCACACATCCCTGTGGAATCCCCTCCCCTCCAGGGTGGATGGCCAATGTGACGGCGCTCTCAGGAATAGAATGGCACAAAATGCCGGGATGTCATTTCTAAGCTGATGGAGTCTGTCTTCTACTGGTTCCCTCTGTCCTGTGTTCATTCTCTGTGTCCTTCTCTGTCTCTGTGTCTGTGTCTCTCCCAGGAGCAGATCTGTGGGTTCCATAGGCGATGTGAGAACCCTCAGAAGCCTCCCTTGTCCCCGTTTCCCTCTCTCGTCCTGGGGTTCCGTTCCGGGCTAAGGCCTCCTCATATTGCATAAAGCAGTGATACTGTATCCTCTTCCACATGGGGAACCTGAGGCTGCAACAAGGAGGGCCCTGACCTTGGTCTCCAGACTGGTGGCCCTGTACTCTGCCCCGTTCTGCGTAGCCAGATCCTCAGCCCCCCAAGCCCCGAGTCTGTCCTCTGCTGAAAAGCACCTCGAGGGGTTAGAAACCATGTTCCCAAGACTGGGATCTCAGGGGTTCGGGGATGGATATCCAAGGCCAACTGGCACTCCTACAAGACTGTCGGACCCTTGCGACACTGCATCTCTGCAGCCCAAGTGACATCAGAGTAAGTTGAGGCCTTTTGTGCTATGGCCCTCCGGACTTGGGTGTGGGTATCTCTTCCTACTGCCAAGTGCCCAGGGTGGTGGTGGATAACGGAATACAGACCCTGTCTTTTCCCCGTGCCCTGGCAATCCCCTGGGTCGCTTGGGGAACCCTGACCATCAAGCGGACTGTTGCACCGTCGCTATGGGGCCTGGTTCCGTGTCCTGCTGCCCCACAGAGAGGAGAGCTGAGGCCAGGCCGTAGTGGGGAGAGGGCAGAGTGGACCCTTCCTGGGGGCCATGGATCCCTGCTCAGTGCAGACCCTGTTGTATGCTGGCCCCTCGGGCACCGAGATTCTAGCTCCTGGTCTGGCTCCGGGAGGGATACCAGAGTGTGGCTCCTGCTAGCTCAGATGTGTCACTCTCTCCTGGAGCTACAGCCTGTCCATGCAGCTGAACTCCCCCTCCTAGTCGGCCAGCTCACCTTCACGGTCAAGAACAGGCCATCATGAATGTCAGGGGCCAGTGCGTGGCTGCTCAGGCAGGCGAGGGCTCAATTTCAATTGAGGGATACTCTGGCTTGTCTAGCAGGGGCTCTGGAGGGCTACCTTTCCATCTCCTCTGCTGACCAGCTCTGGGACTGGGGCCATTTTACCTCCCCGCTCTGGGCGTCGCTCTCCTCCTCTGTGCGATGGGTAGATGCTGAATGATCCCTCCCATGGCGGGAACATGTGGAGTGCTGGTGATTGACGTAAGCCTGGCACGGAGCCTGGATTGCA
>NW_027406251.1:0-1732 GCF_003265705.2 Callorhinus ursinus | reverse complement strand
TATATATAGAAAAACTCATTATTAGTATTTATGACACTTGGTAAAACTCTAAAAATAAGTTTGAAAAATAGAGAGAAGACGGGTAACTTTGTGTATTGTTATACCTGTATAACAGTATGATTTCTGATGAAATAGAACTAGAAAATTGACCAAGGATACCTAGAAAATTTAAATCAATCTCAACTTGAAAGAAAAAATCTATCATCAATCCTCATAATGATACTAGTAATAGAGCCCTTGAAACAGATAGCTTCACAGAGTTAGCTAATCATTAAAAACTAGATTATTCAAATGGTTTAAATGAATTCAAGGGTATAGAAAAAGATAGAAAATTCCATAATTGACTTTTTAAAATCAATATTACCTATCAGCACAAGCTGATAAAGATTTTTGTAGTGTACAATCTCACTTATAAACATCTAACATGTTTATAAGTTTATAAGTTAATATTTATAGAATAAAATTTTATTGAAACAAGGCGCAGGGTATCAAAAGCACGCATCATGACCCAATGAATTCAGGATATGAAAAATCTTCCAACATAAGAATTACATCAAGAAAGGAGACTGCCATAGGATATCAATAGATGCAGAAAACTTTTTGGACAGAATTCATACGTGGCTTATCTAATAAAACCTTGAAGTACAATCACAATGAGAATACCTACTTAAAGACAATGGAGTTATTGACCTGAAAATAGAAACCAAACTTGAAAAACGCTAAGAGGTATTTCTGTTAAAATCGGTTTTCTTGCCTACAGCTACTACCAATCATACTGATATTGTTGAAGGTTAACAAATGCAATACGAAAAATAATCCGTATGATATTTGGAGAAAATACCAAGTTATTTTTAGTCTGTTCTTATTTTACACTGGGTTTTATAATTAGGAAGTTTAAAGGTTTACAGAAATGCTAGAATGAATTGACTTTGGCAGCTTTTTGGATAATATTATCCAAAGATAAATATACAAAATTAATTGCTCTAAGTTTTTCCTTAGTGATACCAATGAGAAATGAAAATGAAGGGAGATACCATGAAAATTTTAAAGGAAAACATTGAAAAACTAAGGATAAGTAAAACACCTATCTAAATAATACTATAAAATTATGTGAAATATTTGGAATGAAAAGATATGCTATGTTCCAAAACAGAATGTTTACTAGAACAAAATTATAAGTTCTCCAAAGTTAATATACAAATTTAATATAAAATAGAATTTTAAAATTCCAGTTCAGGGGCACCTGGCTCAATCATTAAGCATCTGCCTTCGGCTCAGGTCATGAACCCAAGGTCATGGGATCGAGCCCCGCATCGGGCTCCCTGCTCCGTGGGAAGCCTACTTCTCCCTCTCCCACTCCCACTGCTTGTGTTCCCTCTCTCACTGTCTCTCTCTGTCAAATAAATAAATAAAATCCTTTTAAAAAATTCCAATTCAGGGACTTAAAATTGTGCAAAATGATACTAAAATTTATCTAGAGTACTCTTCTCATAAAATTTTAGAGAATGGTGCAAAAAGGAACAGGGCAGAGGAGATCTTAACTTCACAGATCATAGGGTGTACTATAAATTTATACAGTCTACAAGAGACGCAGTTTAGGTTTAAAGAGGCACATAAGCTGAGAGTGAAGAAATTAAAAAAAGATAGGTCACAAAAGTGGTCATCAGAAGAAAACAAATATGGTAACACTTACCCCAGACAAAATAGACTTTAAGTCAAAAACTCTCTCAAT
>NW_027406250.1:527-1732 GCF_003265705.2 Callorhinus ursinus | reverse complement strand
AAATTTTCTGTTGTAATCATTTCCCCTTAATTCTTTAGGAAGAGCTATGAGAATTGAATGACAATGCTAATTATAAATCTATTACTCTCTGTGGTATTTACATAAAAATTAATAAGTCTTCAATTAACACTTCCCAAACCTGGAACAATTTTTAAATGACTGCATAGTCATTATGGTTAGGGGAGTTCTTTAAATATTTTTCTTTTGAGGAAAATAAGATTGTTGTAATTACAGGCTTCCATGATTAAAATGCTAAAAAAGATGATGCAATTTAAAATAAATAATATGGAAAGGATGCCATGGATTGAAGGGACACCCATAACTTTAATTGGCAAAGTGCTAAGTTGGTAAATGAATTAAAGTCACTATAACGCTTAGCAAAACTTAATTTCAAATGCAACTGGTAACAAGTGTTTCTCCTTCCTAAAACCGTTATTTAAATTCCTTTTTTAAGATTGATGTTTATGAACAGTGTTAATGTCTCTATTGCATAAATTTGTTTTTGTACTTCATGGTTGTTTGAGGGAATAAGCTTTAAGTCACAGTATATTCATCTGTGAAATAAACTTTTAATAAAATTACAGTAGTTTTCTTAGTGTATGTGTATGTGTCTGTATACATACAAGTATACTCATATATATATATATACATATGGATCATGTACATATAAATTCCAAAATGCTAAGATCTTTTTGTGTGAGCAGAACCTTACATTCCTAAGATAATTATAAATTAAAACAAAAAGCTTTGTTGAGATATAGTTCACACACCATACAATTCAATCATTTAAGTTATACAATTCCATGGTTTTTAGTCTAATCACAAGATGGATTGTGTAACCATCACCACAGTCAATTATTTTTTCTTTTATTATGTAAATCACCATACATTACGTCATTAGTTTTTGATGTAGTGTTCCATGATTCATTGTTTACGTATAACACCCAGTACTCCATTCAATACGTGCCCTCTTTACTACCCATCACCAGGCTAACCCATCCCCCCACCCCCCTCCCCTCTAGCACCCTCAGTTTGTTTCTTAGAGTCCATAGTCTCTCATGGTTCATCTCCCCCTCCGATTTCCCCCCCTTCATTTTTCCCTTCCTACTATATTCTTTTTTTCTAACATATAATGTATTATTTGTTTCATTTTTTTTTAAAGATTTTATTTATTTATTTGAGAGAGAGAATGAGAGAGAGAGCAC
>NW_027406250.1:0-427 GCF_003265705.2 Callorhinus ursinus | reverse complement strand
CCCCAATGTCTATCACCCAGCCACCCCATCCCTCCCACCCCCCACCATTCCAGCAACCCTCAGTTTGTCCTGAGACTAAGAATTCCTCATATCAGTGAGATCATATGATACCTGTCTTTCCCTGATTGACTTATTTCGCTGAGCATAATACCCTCCAGTTCCAACCACGTCATTGCAAATGGCAAGATTTCGTTCCTTTTTATGGCTGCTTAATATTCCATAATATATATATATATACCTTCTTTATCCATTCATCTGTCGATGGACATCTTGGCTCTTTCCATAGTTTGGCTAATATGGACATTGCTGCTATAAACATCGAGCTACACATACCCCTTCAGATCACTACATTTGTATCTTTGGGATAAATACCCAGTAGTGCAATTGCTGGATCGTATGGTAGCTCTATTTTCAACTGTTTGAGGAA
>NW_027406249.1:0-1733 GCF_003265705.2 Callorhinus ursinus | reverse complement strand
CCCCACGAGTCACACACGAGTTCTGTGGTAGGGAGGGATGAACTTTCTGATTCATTCATCTTCCCCTCCCTCTAGAGCTGTTTCCTAGATAATTCTTTAGATTCTGGGGGTAGAGAGAGGACGAATCGGAGTTTCTCATCCTTATTAAGCTTCAGTTACCTTCCCTGCTGCTCTGTCCTCTCTCCCCACCCTTAGTTCATTGATCCTAGTGCCGGCTCCGATCCAAGTTCTTGGATTTATAAAGCAGAGTCTAACTAGATTTCTGTGTGGTTGGAGAAAAGGCCCGAAGAAGCCTAAGTACAGTGTTTCTGAAGAGAGGACTCCGTGCTGTGTGTGCAGGAGACATGGTGTGGGGGAGGGGAGGGGCTGAGCAGAGAGAGGGAGGGGAGGGCAGCCCTGTGAGCAGCTAGAGGCAGCCCGGATGGCGAGGTGGGCGCATGGGGGGCGCACGGGGGGTGGAAGCTGCCACGGATCAGCTGAGCGTGAGGCGCATCTAGAAGAGGGAGGTCCTCTAGCTGCTTATTCATTCACCTGATAATTGTCGCGTGCCACATACAGGACACGCTATGTTTACATCTGGGACAGCTCAGTGAGACTAAGAAGAGGGAAAACTTGCTGCTCTTGCGGAGACTAGTTCTAGTGTAAGGGGCACACGGCACTTGACCCTCGGGCAATGCGGGGATTGGGGCAGTGACCCCCTCGTGCCGTCAGAAATCCAAGTACAGCTTTTGACTCCTCAAAACATAGGAACTCATAGCCTTCTGGTGACTGGAAGCCTTACTGATAACATGAACTGTCGCTTCACACATTTGCATGTTACATGTACTATATACTATGTTCATACAATGAATGAAGGTAGAGAAAATAGTAGAAATCATAAGGAAGAGAAAGTGCGTGGCCAGTACTTACTGTAGAAAAGTCCGCATGCAGGTGCACAGGCCCCGTGCAAACCAGTGTCATTCAGAGGTGAACTGTGTATTGTGTAAGCGCAGTAAGAAGGGAAGTGTTTACATGGAAGTTGGCAGGAGCTTGGAGGAAGGTCACCCAGAGCACCATGCTGGGATGGGGACGATGGCTACTTCACTACAGCGATCAGAGGGAGCCTCACCAAGGTGCCTTTGAGAGGTTTGAAGGTCATGAAGGAATTGCATAAGACGAGGTCTGGGGGGGGCTGTTTCCGGGCAGGGAACCCCCAGTGCACACGCACTAGGGCAGGAGCGCATCCTGTGTTCACAGAAGGGCCAGGAGGCCACTGGGGCTGGAGCAGAGAGCAGGTGACATGAGGTCTGATGTCAGCCTCGTCACGGAGGCCTGAGGTTATTAGAAGGGTTTTGAGTTTTCTCTGAGTGAGGCGTGGACTTACAGGAATGAACAGATCGATGGGATTGATTTTCTTGAGCAGCATCTATTTGCTGCTCTGCAGAATCGGGAGGTGCAGGGCGAGCGACCATTAGGGCACCAGTAGAAAACCAGTGCTCTGTTCCAGGAGGGGGATGTGGGCTGTACGTATGGGGTGTGAGGAGGGAAGATACTGTGAAGTGATTGAATGCTGGAGATATTCACAGATGGACTTTGCAGCATTTCCTAATGGATTCATTCTGGGTGGTGAGAAGGAGGAATCAAGGAGGGCATCCGGCGTTTCAGATTGCAGGTAGGAATGTGGGATGCTTTCTTGGAAACGGGGAAGACTCTGGAAGTAGGATATTTGGGGAAGCAGCATCACATGCATCCAG
>NW_027406248.1:0-1733 GCF_003265705.2 Callorhinus ursinus | reverse complement strand
AGAATTCCTCATATCAGTGAGGTCATATGATA
Organism: Callorhinus ursinus; assembly: GCF_003265705.2. Taxonomy (NCBI): domain Eukaryota; kingdom Metazoa; phylum Chordata; class Mammalia; order Carnivora; family Otariidae; genus Callorhinus; species Callorhinus ursinus. Next base: position 1,701 of record NW_027406248.1, on the reverse strand, counting down.
CATGTCTTTCTCTGATTGACTTATTTCGCTCAGCATAATACCCTCCAGTTCCAACCAAGTTGTTGCAAATGGCAAGATTTCATTCCTTTTGATGGCAGCATAATATTCCATTGTATATATGTACCACATCTTCTTTATCCATTCATCTGTCGATGGACATCTTGGCTCTTTCCATACTTTGGCTACTGTGGACATTGCTGCTATAAACATCAGGGTGCACGTACCCCTTCAAATCCCTACATTTGTATCTTTGGGTAAATACCCAGTAGTGCAATTGCTGGGTCAAAAGGCAGCTCTATTTTCAACTTTTTGAGGAACCTCCCTACTGTTTTCCAGAGTGGCTGCACCAGCTTGCATTCCCACCAACAGCGTAGGAGGGTTCCCCTTTCTCCACATCCCCGCCAACATCTGTCATTTCCTGACTTGTTAATTTTAGCCATTTTCACTGGTGTGAGGTGGTGTCTCACTGGGGTTTTTGATTTGGATTTCCCTGATGCCAAGCGACATTGAGCACTTTTTCATGTGTCTGTTGGCCATTTGGATTTCTTCCTTGGAAAAAGGTCTGTTCATGTCTTCTGCCCATTTCTTGATTGGATCATTTGTTTTTGGGTGTTCAGTTTGAAAAGTTCTTTATAGATTTTGGATACTAGCCCTTTATCTGATATGTCATTTGCAAATACCTTCTCCCATTCTGTCGGTTGTCTTTTGGTTTTGTTGACTGTTTCTTTTGCTGTGCAAAAGCTTTTTATCTTGATGAAGTCCCAATAGTTCATTTTTGCCCTTGCTTCCCTTGCCTTTGGCGATGTTTCTAGGAAGAAGTTGCTGTGGCTGAGGTCGAAGAGGTTGCTCCCTGTGTTCTCCTTTAGGATTTTGATGGACTCCTGTCTCACATTTAGACGAGATCGGGCGCATTCAGGGTGAGATGGCTGTAGACTCCTGTCTCACATTTAGGTCTTTCAACCATTTGGAGTCTATTTTTGTGTGTGGTGTAAGGAAATGGTCCAGTTTCATTCTTCTGCATGTGGCTGTCCAATTTTCCCAACACCATTTGTTCAAGAGACTGCCTTTTTTCCATTGGACATTCTTTCCTGCTTTGTCAAAGATTAGTTGACTATAGAGTTGAGGGTCCATTTCTGGGCTCTCGATTCTGTTCCATTGATCTATGTGTCTGTTTTTGTGCCAGTACCATACTGTCTTGATGATGACAGCTTTGTAATAGAGCTGGAAGTCCGGAATTGTGATGCCGCCAGCTTTGCTTTTCTTTTTCAAGATTCCTCTGGCTATTTGGGGTCTCTTCTGGTTCCATACAAATTTTAGGATTATTTGTTCCATTTCTTTGAAAAAAGTGGATGGTATTTTGATGGGGATTGCATTGAATGTGTAGATTGCTATAGGCAGCACTGATATCTTCACAATATTTGTTCTTCCAATCCCTGAGCATGGAACGTTTTTCCATTTCTTTGTGTCTTCCTCAATTTCTTTCATGAGTATTTTATAGTTTTCTGAGTACAGATTCTTTGCCTCTTTGATTAGATTTATTCCTAAGTATGTTATGGTTTTGGGTGCAGTTGTAAATGGGATCAACTCCTTAATTTCTCTTTCTTCTGTCTTGTTGGTGTATAGGAATGCCACTGATTTCTGTGCATTGATTTTATATCCTGCCACTTTACTGAATTCCTGTATGAGTTCTAGCAGTTTTGG
>NW_027406247.1:0-1733 GCF_003265705.2 Callorhinus ursinus | reverse complement strand
CTGACCATCAACCCGGACTGTCCCCCCGTCCCTATGGGGCCAGGTTCGGGGCCTGCAGCCCCACAGTGAAGAGAGGTGAGGCCAGGCAGGAGCGGGGAGAGGGCAGCGTGGACTCTCCCTGGGGGCCATGGATCCCTGATCAGTGCAGACCATGTTCTGTGCTGGCTCCTCGGACACCGAGATTCCAACTCCTGGTCTGGCTGCGGGAGGGAGACCAGAGTGTGGCTCCTGCTAGCTCAGATCTGTCACTCTGTCCTGTAGCTACAGCCTGTCCATGCAGCTGAACTCCCCGTTCTAGTCAGCCAGCTCACCTTCACGTTCAAGAACAGGCCATGATGAAGGTCATGGGCCAGGGCGTGGCTGCTCAGGCAGGCGAGGGCTCACATTCAACTGAGGGAGATTCTGGCTTGTCAAGCAGGGGCTCTGGAGCGCTGCCTTTCCAGCTTCTCTGCTGACCAGCTCTGGGACCGGGAGCCATTGTACCTCCCCTCGCTGGGCGTCGCTCTCCTCCTTTGTGCAATGGGGTCAAGCTGAATGATCCCTCCCATGGCGGGAACATGTGGAGTGCTGGTGATTGACGTAAGCCTGGCACCAAGCCTGGATGGCAGAGTGCAGAGTGGGATGGTGAGCGGTGTGGGCAGTGAGCACCCCTTCCCCCAAAAGCGATTTAGCTGTTCCATGCAGCCGCCAGGCCACTGGCTGGGAGCCCAGGAGCAGTGGGGGACCACACTCCTGGCACCAGACACCTGCGTGTGGCTCTTCCTCAGCACTGGGACACGGTGGGGACCGCGGGACATGGGGCCAGCTCCTCTCTCTGAGGGAAGGAGACGAAAGAAGTCTTTCCTTGGGGACCCCCAAGGCCACATAAGAGGGGAGGAGGCTTGCCCCAACAGTACATTGAAATTCTACTTCCGTTAGTACCGGAGCGTTGGGCTTTGGTTATTTCACTTGCTGGGCTGACGAGATACACTTGTTCTCCAAGACTCCTCCTCAGATGAAGAGCTTTTGCAGGTCCCGGGCATCCTGGAGCTGGGGAGGAGAGAGGGGCCAGTCCCCTCCCTGCTCCTGCAGGAGACCTGTCCTCCCAAACACGGATGGTTTCGGGTCGTGGTCCTGGGCTTCGGTTGGAGACAGCCTGTCACTGCTCCTGACTCTGGGGTGGAGTGGGCTTTTTTAGGCATAGCCACACCCACCGAAGGCAGGGGCTTCGGAAAGAACACACTCCTGGAACCGGTCCTGCCCCAGGACGGTGGCTGCCTTCCCCAGCTCCAGAGGAAGAGGCATATCCTCTGCTTCTTTGGGCTTTGGTCCTCTGACCCACGAGCAAGTACTGAAAAGTGTCTAGTCCTCCTCTGGAAGTGCACCAGCCCTGAGGGGCCAGTCACTGTCCACACAAGAAGACGGACAACGTGCTAAGTAAGTGCAGGAGGTGATCCTGTTCAAATGGCCTGCGGGTCGGTGGGGCTTACTGCTTCTGTGCCTGGAGTCACCTCTCTGTCCTTTGAGCTCCGTTCCTGCTGGTTTCAGGACCAAGGGAATCCAACTGAGCATTGTGCCCCATGTCTTCAGGGCGATGGTGCTAATGGTCCGTTATGATTGTCTGGGTGGGTCCTTCATGTTCCTGCTCCCCTAGGCACAAGTGCGGAAGCGAGAAGCCCCGGAGCCATCCCCCAATTTCAGCCTTGTGCCCCATGGTCCCCAGGGATGCTGCTAATGATCCCTTGGGATTGTCT
>NW_027406246.1:0-1733 GCF_003265705.2 Callorhinus ursinus | reverse complement strand
CACACCCAATATCCTGGATACTAGGAGACAGAGTACAGCACCAGGCCAGTGAGGGTCAGGACACAATAACCCAAAAATGGCACCTTGGTAAATTAAATATAGAAGCTAAAAGAACTTTTGCATAGAGCAGAAGCAAGAAGGACTCTCTGACGCCCAGCCATCAGCCCTTCTTCCCTTAAGCAGGTCAGAATACCCCCATGTGGAACTTTCTCTCCCTGGTCCACAGGGATGACGTGCTTATCACCAGAGTCAAGGAATTTAGGACCACGGGGTCTATATGAACACACCTGTTTAAACGGACCCTTATATTCCTAGTTAACTTCTTTGCCGTTTACAAGCCCTAGTCCAAACCCCTGTGTCTGTCAATTCTTCACACACTTACTGCTTCTTTGTCTAAAATGTAGAAGAGCTGTCTGATCCAGTCAACTCTGCTGGTCATCATGGTCTCGTGAGGCTCCCACCAAAGCAATCAATACATTTTCCTTGCTTTTCTCCTGTCCATCTGACTTTGTCAATTTCCAGACTCAGCCAGGGACCTTAAGAGGGTTGAGGAAAACTTTTTTCCTCTCTTGAAACACTGTGAGTCAGGGGGTGGGGAGTCAGAAAAATCCGTCCCATCTTCCTGGCTTTGGTGAAAACTGACCTCTACTGGGAAGCAGCACAGGATAGTGCATGGCCGGAGAAGCCAGAGAGAGGCACATGAAACATGTAGGAGTTACTTTGCCCCCAGCCAGGGAACTTGGTCCCAGTGAGAAGTCCAGAGTGTGATTATGACTATTATAATGGAAGCATCCTGAACATCAGCCCTTCCCCAAGCCAGGCTTCATGATTGCTGCTCATTGTACTTGCTACTGTTCGTTTAGTGACTTTTCTGAACTAACTTTGTCAAGTCTGTATTCTTTGCTGTGTGTATGGCTACTGAATCCCTGTGCTGTTAACTTAGTGGTCAGCCAGTGGCTGGGCAGAGAAGTCACCCCTGTTTCCAAGCTATGGCCTACAGATTGGAGGTCCCCACAACCTCTTCAGGTTTGAATAATCTGCTCCACTGGCTCATGGAACTCAGAGAAACATTTTACATACTACATGACCAATTCATTGAAAGGACAGAACTCAGGGCCAGGCAGCTGGAAGGGAAGAGCAGGGAAGGTGTATAGAAGCAGCTCAGAGCTTCCCTGCTCTCTGAAAGAGGCCTTTGCCCACCTCCACTCTGACCTTCGTCTATACTTCCTAACTGATGACGTCCTTCCTTCGGGCTCGTGTTTTAACTCAAGTGAAAGACCCGGTGGGCACCAAAACGACTCCTCAAGTACTAACCAGTGCTGCCGTCCTGGTGACTCCTGGGCACAGCCATGAATCTCAGCTTCTTCATGATGGGGGGCAGCCCAGCAGCTGTGGATCCCACAGGTCCTCCGGGGGCAGCCCAGCAGCTGTGGGTCCTACAGGTCCTCTGGGGACAGCACCTTAATGGGCTTATGGTCCAGCAGGTACCTGTTCAGGGGGCTCTCGTCATGCCACACAGCCTCGATCCCATTGGCCAGGTTGACCCCCATTTTCTGGTGGCAGGCCAAGGTCAGTTGGTGAACCTCTACCACCGACCCCCCAGAAAAGGACCCCTTGTAGTCAAAGTCGCCCTTGCCCCTGGGGAATGTGCACTTGGGACTGTGACCAATACTCGTAGGTGAAGTCCTTGTGGGCCGCCTGGTAGAAACCGGGGTGCAGGGTGCCAAAGAGGG
>NW_027406245.1:0-1733 GCF_003265705.2 Callorhinus ursinus | reverse complement strand
AGAATTCCTCATATCAGTGAGGTCATATGATACATGTCTTTCTCTGATTGACTTATTTCGCTCAGCATAATACCCTCCAGTTCCAACCAAGTTGTTGCAAATGGCAAGATTTCATTCCTTTTGATGGCAGCATAATATTCCATTGTATATATGTACCACATCTTCTTTATCCATTCATCTGTCGATGGACATCTTGGCTCTTTCCATACTTTGGCTACTGTGGACATTGCTGCTATAAACATCAGGGTGCACGTACCCCTTCAAATCCCTACATTTGTATCTTTGGGTAAATACCCAGTAGTGCAATTGCTGGGTCAAAAGGCAGCTCTATTTTCAACTTTTTGAGGAACCTCCCTACTGTTTTCCAGAGTGGCTGCACCAGCTTGCATTCCCACCAACAGCGTAGGAGGGTTCCCCTTTCTCCACATCCCCGCCAACATCTGTCATTTCCTGACTTGTTAATTTTAGCCATTTTCACTGGTGTGAGGTGGTGTCTCACTGGGGTTTTTGATTTGGATTTCCCTGATGCCAAGCGACATTGAGCACTTTTTCATGTGTCTGTTGGCCATTTGGATTTCTTCCTTGGAAAAAGGTCTGTTCATGTCTTCTGCCCATTTCTTGATTGGATCATTTGTTTTTGGGTGTTCAGTTTGAAAAGTTCTTTATAGATTTTGGATACTAGCCCTTTATCTGATATGTCATTTGCAAATACCTTCTCCCATTCTGTCGGTTGTCTTTTGGTTTTGTTGACTGTTTCTTTTGCTGTGCAAAAGCTTTTTATCTTGATGAAGTCCCAATAGTTCATTTTTGCCCTTGCTTCCCTTGCCTTTGGCGATGTTTCTAGGAAGAAGTTGCTGTGGCTGAGGTCGAAGAGGTTGCTCCCTGTGTTCTCCTTTAGGATTTTGATGGACTCCTGTCTCACATTTAGACGAGATCGGGCGCATTCAGGGTGAGATGGCTGTAGACTCCTGTCTCACATTTAGGTCTTTCAACCATTTGGAGTCTATTTTTGTGTGTGGTGTAAGGAAATGGTCCAGTTTCATTCTTCTGCATGTGGCTGTCCAATTTTCCCAACACCATTTGTTCAAGAGACTGCCTTTTTTCCATTGGACATTCTTTCCTGCTTTGTCAAAGATTAGTTGACTATAGAGTTGAGGGTCCATTTCTGGGCTCTCGATTCTGTTCCATTGATCTATGTGTCTGTTTTTGTGCCAGTACCATACTGTCTTGATGATGACAGCTTTGTAATAGAGCTGGAAGTCCGGAATTGTGATGCCGCCAGCTTTGCTTTTCTTTTTCAAGATTCCTCTGGCTATTTGGGGTCTCTTCTGGTTCCATACAAATTTTAGGATTATTTGTTCCATTTCTTTGAAAAAAGTGGATGGTATTTTGATGGGGATTGCATTGAATGTGTAGATTGCTATAGGCAGCACTGATATCTTCACAATATTTGTTCTTCCAATCCCTGAGCATGGAACGTTTTTCCATTTCTTTGTGTCTTCCTCAATTTCTTTCATGAGTATTTTATAGTTTTCTGAGTACAGATTCTTTGCCTCTTTGATTAGATTTATTCCTAAGTATGTTATGGTTTTGGGTGCAGTTGTAAATGGGATCAACTCCTTAATTTCTCTTTCTTCTGTCTTGTTGGTGTATAGGAATGCCACTGATTTCTGTGCATTGATTTTATATCCTGCCACTTTACTGAATTCCTGTATGAGTTCTAGCAGTTTTGG
>NW_027406244.1:0-1733 GCF_003265705.2 Callorhinus ursinus | reverse complement strand
TGGGGACTTTGATAGGACGTGGGGCCGCGTCTACGCTGACAGGGGCCGGGCCTCCTCAGGATACACTGTGGAGACTTCGGGAGGACGTGGGGCCGCGTCCACGCTGACGGGAGCCGGCCTCCTCAGGACTCGCTGAGGGAGGAAAAGGTGAGGAGAAGCCGCCTGAGCGGGGACTGCGGAGGGGGTGCGAGCTCACAGGACCCCGTGGAGGAAGGGCGCGCTGTGTAGACGCTGGGGCTTTGTGCGCGGTGACGCGGGGTCCCGCGCGGTGCTGTGCGCGGGGCTGTCGGGTCTCCCCTTCCTGGGCTCGGATCCGCTCGGTGGTCCCGGGGTCTGTGTTTACGCGCCCCTCGGATTCGATTCCGGGGCTCCACAGCCAGGCTGCGGTCAGGCAGCGGACACCCCCCGCGGCGCTCTTGCGCCCCGGGCCTCGGCCCTGCGTGTCCTCCCCGCGTCCACACCGTCGGGGTCGGGGTGGGCCTCCGCCTCCGTCACGAAGGTCGGTGTCTCCGCTTCTCCGGGCCGTGCAGACGTGGTGGTTTGAAGAGGAACCGACTCTGCGGGAAACCCGTCAGCGCAGCGCAGATCCTCCCTCTCCACACTCAGACCCCTGCCGGCTTCTCCTCACGGCACGCGGGGTGCTTCAGGGCGTTTTACCCCCGACGGGGACACTGTCCCGTGGAACCGACACAGAACCCTAAATGAGGACGTCATCCCGGTGTCCACGTTATAACCCAGGCCACGGGGCCCACTTCCCCTGTCGCCACCTGCCCCACGGTCTGAAGCGTCCTTTCCATTCTGATGACTGGCTGATGTCGCTCAGCGTGATGACTTCCAGCTTCATGCGTGTTGTCGCCTGTGTCAGAGCCCCCTTCGTTTTTAAGGCTGAATCGTGTTCCGTGGTGTGTACACCACGTTTTGTTTATCCATTCGTCTGTCAGTGGACACTTGGGTTGCTTCCCCCTTTTGGCTGTGGTGAAAAATGCTGCTCTGAATAAGGGTACTTCTCCTTTCAATTTTGGGGTATGTATCTAGGAGTATAATTGTTGAACCATATGGTCATTCCACTTTGATCTATTTGCGTAAATGCCAAAATATTTTATACGTAGACGGCACCATTTTTCACAAGCAAGGTGTAAGGGTTTCAGTTTCTCAACATCCGTTCCAAAATTTGTTATTTTAGTTTTCTTGATTATAGCGATTCGGTTGTGTTAAAAGGACATCTAACTGGTTTAAATCTTCATTTCCATAAAGACTAAGGTTGTTTAACATCTATTCATGTGCTATTCACCATTTGTATGATTTCTTTGGAGAAAGGTCTATCCAAGGCTTTTGTCTATTTTAAAAAATGGGTTGTCTTTTTGCTGAGGAGTTGTAAAAGCTCTTTACATATTCTGCGCAACAGACTCTTATTAGATACATAATGTACAAATATTTTCTTCCATTCGGCGGGCTATGTGTTCACTTTCCAGATAGTATCTTATGATGTACAAAGATTTTTGTTTTTATTTTTTTACATTTCTTATTTAAGAGTGAGTGAGTGTGCTAGTGGTCAGGGGCAGAAGGAGAAGGAGAGAGAATCTTAAGCAGGCCCCACACTCAGTGTGGAGCCTGACGTGGGCTCGATCTCATGACCCCGAGATCATGATCTGAGCCAAAATTAAGAGTCAGACGCTTAACCAACTGAGCCACCCAGGCACCCAGAACAGATTTTTAATTTTAAGGATATTATT
>NW_027406243.1:0-1734 GCF_003265705.2 Callorhinus ursinus | reverse complement strand
TCTCTTTAAAATTTTGAGATACAGTTTCTTCTAACAGATCAAAATATACCCTAAATCACTAGTGTATGCTTCTGTTCTACTCTCCTGCCTGATCACATTCTCTTCCTTTTTTTTTTTTTAATCTTCTTTCTTTTTTCAAACAACATCTTATCTTATCAAGTCCTTTTATAAAATCTTTTATAATTTTCATCCTTACAATCATCTTCTATCCCTTCATTGTATCAACCCTAATTTTGTACATATATGTCTTTCTTCCTTTAAAATTTTAGGAGGCACTTTTTTCTAACAGACCAAAATATGCCCAAAATCTAGTGTGTGGCACTGATCTATGCACTAGCCTGATCATATTTGATCACATTCTGCTTTTATTGTATTGTTATGTTTTTCTTTTTATCTTATTTTTTTTCTTTTTTTTTTCCTGTTTGTTTTTTCTTTCTTTCCCTTTCTTTTCCCCTGGTTTCAGATCTTTTCTGATTTGTATACAGTATATTTGCTGGGGACGTTGTAAACCTGTTAGCATTTGGTTCTCTCATTCATCTATTCTCCTCTGGACAAAATGACAAGACGAAAAAAATCACCTCAGCAAAAAGAACAAGAGGTAGTACCGTCAGACAGGGACCTATTCAATACGGACATTAGTACGAAGTTGGACCTAGAGTTCAGAATCATGACTTTAAAGATACTAGCTGGGCTTGAAAAAATCATGGAAGTTGTTAGAGAAACCCTTTCTGGGGAAAGAAAAGAACTAAAATCTAACCAAGTCGAAATCAAAAAGGCTATTGAGGAGGTGCAATCAAAAATGGGGGCACTAACTGCTAGGATAAATGAGGCAGAAGAGAGAATGAGTGATATAGAAGACCAAATGATGGAAAATAAAGAGGCTGAGAAAATGAGGGAGAAACAACTACAGGATCACGAGGGTAGAATTCGAGAGATAAGTGATATGATAAGACGAAACAACATTAGAATAATTGGGATCCCAGAAGAAGAAGAAAGAGAGAGAGGGGCAGAAGGTATATTGGAGCAAATAATAGCAGAGAACTTCCCTAATGTGAGGAAGGAAACAGGCATCAAAATCCAGGAAGCACAGAGAACCCCTCTCAAAATCAATAATAAGAGGTCAACACCCCGACATCTAATAGTAAAACTTACGAGTCTGAGAGACAAAGAGAAAATCCTGAAAGCAGCTTGGGAGAAGAGATATGTAACCTACAATGGTAAAAATATTAGATTGGCAACAGACCTATCCACAGAGACCTGGCAGGCCAGAAAGGACTGGCAAGATATCTTCAGAGCACTAAACGAGAAAAATATGCAGCCAAGAATACTATATCCAGCTAGGCTGTCATTGAAAATAGAATGAGAGATCAAAAGCTTCCAGAACAAACAAAAACTAAAGGAATTTGCAAACACGAAACCAGCCCTCCAAGAAATATTGAGAGGGGTCCTCTAAGCAAAGAGAGAGCCTAAAAGCAACAAAGAATAGAAAGGAACACAGACAACATACAGTAACAGTCACCTTACTGGCAATACAATGACACTAAATTCATACATTTCAATAGTTACCCTGAATGAAAATGGGCTAAATGCCCCAATCAAAAGACACAGACTATCAGATTGGATTAAAAAACAAGACCCATCCATATGCTGTCTGCAAGAGACTCATTTTAGACCCAAAGACACCCCCAGATTGAAAGTGAGGGGGTGGAAAACCATTTACCATGCCAATGGACA
>NW_027406242.1:0-1735 GCF_003265705.2 Callorhinus ursinus | reverse complement strand
AAGGCACCTGGGGTGACACAGGACATTAGAGTGAGTGGGGCTGGGTGGCCGGTTCTGGGCCTCCTGGTGTCATATTTCTGTCCTTCCGGCCAAATGCCCAGAGGCGGTGGGGAGCCCTGACATGAAATCCCCAACAGGGGACAGCGTCTGCAAGGCGTGCATTCTTCCGCCTGCAGCCTCCGGACCTCGGAAACCAACATGCAAACATCTTAGTTTGAAGATCTCCAACGAAATGAGCTGGGCAGGGGGCTGTCTGTGGAATGTGGATGCATGGTTACCAGGGTTCCAAATTCTGTTGGGCTCTGTTGTCAGGGAATTGAGGTCACCACTGCCTGGGGTCCCCTTATATCCTCCTCACACAAGAACCCCCCGAGTGCCCTCCTCCACCGGCTGCTCAGGGTCATCCTCCACCCATGCCCCATCTACACAGTGACACTCACACAGCCCACCCACAGCCCCCTGGAGGCCTGGGTGCAGCTGGTATTTCTGCTGTGATGGCACAGAGCTGGGTTCAGACCTGGTTTCTGTCCGTGCCCAGAGCTGTGACCCTGGAGAGACCCTGTTCCTCTCAGGGCCTCTCCAGGCTCCCAATGAGCACATCGGGGTATTCTGGCTGCTACTTCTTTTTACACCATTGGGGGTAGGACGTCTAACCATGTTCATACCTGCCTTCACAGGAGGCTGGTGAATACTTGGCAATGCAAAGATGAGCCAGGAGCTGGGCTTGGCATGGAACACAGCTGAGAGGGGTTTGGGTCTTCTCTGGGGTCCAGGCAAAGCCAACCCCCTCCTGCTTGTGTCCCAGCCCCCGTGAGAAAGTAGTAATGAACTGATTCTGACATTGTCTTCTCACAACACAGACTTCCAAAGGCACCAATTAGGATTAGGCTCAGGTCCCAGGGCCTCGTCTGTGCCCGTGTGCTGGGCAGTCCCCACAGTGGCCCCTGGCGCCCCTGAATCCTGGTCACACATCCCTGTGGAATCCCCTCCCCTCCAGGGTGGATGGTCTGTGTGACAGCGCTCTCATGAATGGAATGGCACAAAATGCCGGGATGTAATTTCCAAGCTGGTGGAGGAAAGTCTAGGACTTCTCCTGGTTCCCTCTGTCCTGTGTTCATTCTCTGTCTCCTTCTCTATCTCTGTGTCTGTGTCTCTCACAGGAGCAGGATCTGTGGGTTCCATGGGGGATGTGAGAATCCTCAGAAGCCGCGCTTGTCCCCGTTTCCCTCTCTGGTCCTGATGCTCCATTCCTTCCTAAGGTCTCCTCACCCTGACCAGAGCAGTGATTCTGGATACTCTTCCAAATGGGCACCCTGAGGCTGCAAAAAGGAGGGCCCTGACCTTGGTCCCCAGACTGGTGACCCAGTGCTCTTCCACGTTCTGCGTAGCCAGGTCCTCAGCCCCCCAAGCCCCGAGTCTGTGCTCTGCTGAGAAGGACCTCGAGGGGGTAGAAAGAATTTTCCCAGCACTGGGAGCACAGTGGGACAGGGATGGAGTTCCAAGGCCAACAGGCTCTTCTACAAGCCTGTGGGACCCTTGGGACACTGCATCTCTGCAGCCCAAGTGACAGAAGAGTAAGCTGAGGCCTTTTGTGCTGTAGCCCCTCAGGACTTGGGGGTGGGTATCTCTTCCTACTCCCAAGTGCCCAGGGTGGTGGTGGACACCGGAACCCAGACCCTCTCTTCTCCCAGGTCCCTGGCAATGCCCTGGGCCCCTTGGGGACCCCTGACCATTA
>NW_027406241.1:891-1735 GCF_003265705.2 Callorhinus ursinus | reverse complement strand
ATAGCAATACAAGCCTTTCTCAAGAAACAAGAAAGGTCTCAAATACAGAACCTAACCCTACACCTAAAGGAGCTAGAGAAAGAACAGCAAAGAAAGCCTAAACCCAGCAGGAGAAGAGAAATAATAAAGATTAGAGCAGAAATCAATGAACTAGAAACCAAAAGAACAGTAGAACAGATCAACGGAACTAGGAGCTGGTTCTTTGAAAGAAGTAACAAGATTGATACACCCCTGGCCAGAGTTATCAAAAAGAAAAGAGATATGACCCAAATCAACAAAATCATGAATGAAAGAGGAGAGATCACAACCAACACCAAAGACATACAAACAATTATAAGAACATATGATGAGCAACTCTATGCCAGCAAATTAGATAACCTGGAAGAAATGGGTGCATTCCTAGAGATGTATCAACTACCAAAATTGAACCAGGAAGAAATAAAAACCTGAACAGACCTATAACCACTAAGGAAATTGAAGCAGTCATCAAAAATCTCCCAACAAACAAAAGCCCAGGGCCAGATGGCTTCCCAGGGGAATTCTATCAGACATTTAAAGAAGAATTAATACCTATTCTCCTGAAACTGTTCCAAAAAATAGAAATGGAAGGAAAACTTCCAAACTCATTTTATGAGGCCACCATTACTTTGATCCCAAAACCAGACAAAGACCCCATGAAAAAGGAGAATTATAGACCAATATCTCTGATGAACATGGATGCAAAAATTCTCACCAAAATAGCAGCCAATAGGATCCAACAGTACATTAAAAGGATTATTCACTACGACCAAGTAGGATTTATCCCTGGGCTGCAAGGTTGGTTCAACATCCGCAAATCAATCAC
>NW_027406241.1:0-791 GCF_003265705.2 Callorhinus ursinus | reverse complement strand
CTTGATCCCAAAACCAGACAAAGACCCCATCAAAAAGGAGAATTACAAACCAATATCCTTGATGAACATGGAGGCAAAAATTCTCACCAAAATAGCAGCCAATAGGATCCAACAGTACATTAAAAGGATTATTCACTACGACCAAGTGGGATTTATCCCTGGGCTGCAAGGCTGGTTCAACATCCGCAAATCAATCAACGTGATTCAATACATCAACCAAAGAAAGAACAAGAATCATATGATCCTCTCAATAGATGCAGAAAAAGCATTTGACAAACTACAGCCTCCTTTCTTGATCAAAACTCTTCAGAGTATAGGGATAGAGGGTACATACCTCAATATCATAAAAGCCATCTATGAAAAACCTACAGGGAATATCATTCGCAATGGGGAAAAGCTAAGAGCTTTCCCCCTAAGGTCAGGAATGCAGCAGGGATGTCCACTCTCACCACTGCTATTCAACATAGTATTAGAAGTCCTAGCCACAGCAATTAGACAATGAAAAGAAATGAAAGGCATCCAAATCGGCAAAGAGGAAGTCAAACTCTCACTCTTTGCAGATGATATGATACTGTATGTGGAAAACCCAAAAGATTCCACCCCAAAACTGCTAGATCTCATACAGTAATTCAGTAAGTAGCAGGATATAAAATCAATGCACAGAAATCAGTGGCATTCCTATACACCAACAACAAGACAGAAGAGAGACAAATCAAGGAGTCGATCCTATTTACAATTGCACCCAAAACCATAAGTTACCTAGGAAAAAATCTAACCAAAGAGGCAAAGGA
>NW_027406240.1:0-1735 GCF_003265705.2 Callorhinus ursinus | reverse complement strand
TGCTGGGGAAGCAGCAGGGAACAAAACAGACAAGGGCTCCTCTCTCATGAAGCTTACATTCCCTTCCCTTCTGTGGACAAATGCACTCAGGGCAGGGAGGTGGGACAATGTCTTCTTTCTCTCAGCTTCAGAAGAATCACAGTGAGAAGAGGCACAGGCTCACTGTTTACTCTGAGAGCCCAGGTTGGAGAAGATGCCAGAGATTGGGCATTTGTTGTGGGTCTGTCCAGAAAAGTATCATGCAATTCCAGGACTGACTCACATAATAGTGACTGAAACTCCCCACAGCCCTGCACATAGACATGAAGGTGGCTGTATCCTGATTGTGCACGTGTTACAGAAGTTCCCAGTGGAACTTCCCATGCCTGGGCACCAGCACTAGTACGGGGCTCCACCACCAAGCAGATCTGTGCCTCCTAGGAGAACACTCCTTCCTCTTCCCCAAGCTGCCCACACAGCTGATGCCCTGGATGAGAATGGATGGAGTCAGAAGGGACCATCTCAGCCCCTTTTACAGATGAGGACACTGAGGCTCAGCAGAGATGGCCTGAGTAGGGAAGGGAACCACAGCCTGGCTCACAGCCCTGCTCTCTGCACGCTCACTGTGCTGGCCAAAGTGGGAGAAAGTTCCAACCCTGTCCTTGAAACTCTTGTAAATCTTGTATTGTTCTCTTTTTCAACAGTAAGCATTAAGAAAACTCACAGGGAGAGGTGGGCTAGCTTTGTACCCCCAGATTAGACAGATATGCAAACATCTTGTAAAGTGTTGAGCCTGTTCCTGGAGGGCATGGCTCCTCACATGTAAGAGCATCAGGAGTCTTTCCCTGTTGTGTGGTCTTGCTCCTTCACGGAGCAACCTGGGGCAGGAACCTGGACAGAACATAGGGCCCCTGCAATCCCAGCAACACCGGGCACGCCATGCCTGGCTCTGCAGACTGAGGATTACTGAGAGGCACATCCTGGAGGGTGTTTTGGGTCCCCTGAGCAAGAGTGCATATTCTAGACTCAGCCGTTGGGAACACAAAACTTCCCTCTGTTGTAAAAGTGGGCACCCTGAGGAACCCCTCCCCTTAAGTGCTTGCAGTGGAGAATCTCAGAGGGAATAGGAGTGTGGCGGGCACTGTCAGGCTGGAGAAGGTAAGACACTTGCTTTGTTGTAATGAAACAGTTGGAGGCCACAGGAAGTCCCCTGGGAGGCAGTGAGGAGCGAGGAGCAGCCCTTTCGTAACTGGACCAAAGTGGGTTGGCTCCTTCGTGAGGTAGAGACAGAGACTACCCAGGCAGAGCGCTGGTACCCACAAAGTTGTCTTTGTTTGTACAGATATGGGATCAAAGGGGATAATTTCCAAAGCCATGATGCTAAACAGGGACAAGCAGGCTCTATTGACTAGGGTTGAGATGAATATCCCAAGGGGGATTTTAACAGTATAAGGAGGCTGAGGTTACTGTCAGCCCTTTTCTGATTCATCTGCTCCTTTCCATCTGCATTTCAGTGATAAATTCTAAGCAAAACTGCTTGCATTCCCTTACTTGCCCCCCCCTGCAACCCCGGGAAGGAGAAATGCATGCTGTCCCATGTCACAGAGGAAGAGCCACGCGGTGCCACGGCCACACCTCCCGTGGACTGGCCAGCCTGGTCCTGGCTACCATGGGGGTCCCGCCCTACCTCTGCTTCCCCTGCACGGACTGCTGCACAGGGTCTCTGAACTCAGTGAGGTTTGCAGGGAGGCGGCTA
>NW_027406239.1:0-1736 GCF_003265705.2 Callorhinus ursinus | reverse complement strand
TGTAGCCTATACGAGGAGGCGCTTCTGGGTTGGTGGAGGCAGGGCCTGTGAAAATCCACTCCAGCATACAAGCAATGAGAACACGGGCAAACTCTGTCCAGATAAATGCTTTCGGGACCGGGCGAATTAACCCAAGCCTGGCAACAACCGGAAGAGCGTTCCGTCCAGAAGGACGGCTCCATCCCAGTAGGGACAGTGAGCTCTGGGCTGTTGTGACGAGCACTGTTCCCACCGCCCTCTCCTCAGCTCCGTGGTGGCCCTGAAACCAAGGACCTCACGGGCACGGTAGCTCTGAACCCCAGCGACCTGTCAGGCGCTGGAGGGGACTAAAGTGATTGCAGCTCCCCACAACTCTCTCTTCCCAGACAGTTGTCACGATTTGACGTGCCTGGTGACTCCCTGAAAAGCACCGCGCCCGGGGCTCGTCCATCACTGAACGGTCTAGAGCTCGCTCTGTGGGCACAGCCCTGTTCCCCATTTTAAGGTGCCAGTCAGGACCCCTGTAAGGGGGCTCGAATAGAAGGGATGACGGTGCGCAATCCCGTCTTGCTTTCATTTGATGTGCAAGAAATCCTTCCTCTGTTTCCCTTCCAAGAATACCCGGCAAAGCACCTAGGTGTAGACAAACTTTTACCAAATGCTCTTAAGTGTTGCAGGGCTTAGGGTGATCAAAGAATCCTCCTCTGTGTCTGTGAAAATACTGGGCCAGTTTTCGATTTATCCACTCTCAGCTTCAAACTCAACCCTTTCACCTATTTTCAGTAAAAAAAATCCTGGTTCCCAGAAATGTATTTTCCTGTGGCTTGTGTGACCGAGTTCTGCCTGGAGGGGGCGCGTGAGACGTGGCAGGAGAAGACTTGCTTCCTGGTCCTGGGCAGCTGGCACAGCAGGCTCCTGGGGGGCATGAGGCTTCTCCAGCACCAGGCTCCCCACCGCACACAGCTTCTCGGGGACCAGGCTGCTGCAGGGCAGCGTGGCCAGCAACACCGCAAGTCCCGCAGCTTCCCTTACACCTCCCGGGGGCAGTAATAATGACTGTCTTCGGGCCAGACACTTCCGTGTGCACAGCACTCCCAGAATGCCTAGGGGGCTTATATCCAGAGATTCCCGGGGGGGGGGGGCGCGTGGGGGGGGGGGTGACGGGACACCTTTCTATCAAGTTCCGCGGGAGAGGCACCACAACCTCACGGCCGTTGCGTGAGTTGTTTCCCGGCTCCTGGAGCAAAGTCAGGACTTTAACCCTGGGAGTGTGGATTCTTTTCCCTGGGGGGCCGGGGGGGGGCCTCTCTGTGCCCCGGGGGTGCCTCTCCCTTGGCTGCGGTGTCTTCCTGGGGGATCTCCGTCAGCTCTGTGGAGACACTTGGTTGGGTTCGGATCTCAGCACAGGGGGAGGCCTTTTCGGGGCCGCTCATCTCCGCCATGTTGGAGAAGAGGCTGTCCTTGGTGGTGTCTTGAGTTCCGTGAGGGACTCTCCTTGTGTCATGGTCTCCGCACCGGTGGGGGGACGCGTCTTTGGGTGATTACGTCAGTCCGAAGTGCGGGGCAGGCAGTGTTTCCTGGCGCTCCATTCAAGGTCTGTGAGGGGGAGGTTTCCTCGGGCGCATCACCTCAGCCCTTGGATTCGTCTCGCTGCGGGCTTCGACCTCAGCCTGTGAGAGACTCTCCTTGGGGCTTAGCTCAGCACGAGGGGGCACTTTCCCTTGGGGGCTGTGTCTCAGCCGCGGTGGGGCCGGGCT
>NW_027406238.1:0-1736 GCF_003265705.2 Callorhinus ursinus | reverse complement strand
CTCAGCCTACACCCAGAAGGAAACCTCACCGTTTGGACAGCAGAAAGCATTCAGGGCAAGAGAAACCTGCATGTCCACCCCATCCATCTCGCAAATTCAGTGGTCGGGCCTAAAATCCTGGGCCTGGCACTCACCCTGACCCATGCCCACAACTCGGCTCCCTGGGAAGCTCACCACTGTTTTGGTAGATCGGGCCTGCCACGCACATAAGCCCTAACCTTAACCCTATTTTGGCTTGGGAAGGGTCTGTCCCCAGAGGCCTTCCTCTAAACTCCAGAGATTGGGGACAACTGAGCAATACCAGAGTACTCAGACTGACACACAGAAGGAAACCTCGCAATTGGGAACTCCGGATGCCCATCCTAGCGAACGCCCCCTTCAGCAAGCCCCTGGCCAAAATCCCTGGCATGACATTCATCCTGATCCACGCCCTCAACTCAGTCCCCTGGAAAGACTCCCACAGTGCTAGCAGATCGGGCCTGTCATGCCCATAGTCCCGAACCCTAACCCTGGCTTGGGTTCTGATGGGTTTTTCCCCAGAGTCCTGGCTACAAAGCTCTGGGCATTGGAGACACCTCAAAAATAGGAGAGAACTCAGGCTGCCACCGAGAAGGATCCTGGGTCATTTGGAACTACAGAAAGGTCCCTGGCCTGGAGAAATCTGCACGCCTATCCCAACAAAACCCCACATTCCGCTGTACCTCAAGAACACTTGACAGTTCAATATGCATTTATGATAAAAACTCTAAACCATCTGGGTGTAGAGGGAACACACCTCAAGATAACAGAGTTCATATATGAAAAGCTCACAGCGGACATATTACCCAAGGGTGAAAAGCTGAAAACATTTCCACTAAGATCAAAAACAAGACAAAGAGGGTGCCTGTGTGGCTCAAATGGTTAAGTGTCTGCCTTCAGCTCAGGTCACAATCCCAAGGTCCTGGGATTTAGTCCTGAATCGGGGTTCCGGCTAAGCGGGGAGCCTGCTTCTCTCTCTGCCTCTGCCTCTCTCCCTCTCTCTCTGACTCTCATGAATAAATATATAACATATTATAAAAAAATAAAAAAGACAAAAAAAAGACAAAGACGCCCATTCTCATCACTTTCACTCAACACAGTATTGAAAGCCCTAGCCAAAGCATTCAGACGAAAAGAAAAAAGAAAAGATGAAATCCAAATAGGAAAACTGTCAGTGTTTGCAAATGACATGATACTATATATAGAATTCCATAGAGGTTCCACCAAAAAACTTTTAGAATAAACAAATTCAGTAAAGCTGCAGGATACAAAGTCAATATACAGAGACCTGTTGCATTTATTTTTTAAAGACTTTATTTATTTGACGGAGGGAGACAGAAGAAGCAGAGTGAGCAGCAGAGGGAGAGGGAGATGCAGACCCCCACTGAGCAGGAAGTCCACTGCGGGTCTCGATGACAGCACCCCGGGATGGTGACCTGAGCCAAAGACAGATGCTTCACTGACTGAGCCACACAGGTGCCCCATCTTGTTGCATTTCTGTGTACTGATGACAAACCTTCACAAAGAGAAAATAAGAAAGCAATGCCATTTACAATTGCATCAAGAAAAACAAAACCTAGAAGAAAAGTAACCAAGAATGAGAAAGATCTGGTACACTGAACACATGTTGGAAAAGGAAGAAAAAACACATGTATGTTGAGGGGGCGTGTATGGGTCAAAGAAACAGAGGACGACACAAATAAACGGAAGCATACGTC
>NW_027406237.1:0-1736 GCF_003265705.2 Callorhinus ursinus | reverse complement strand
ATTGAGTAGGTCCCTGGCAGACGGTACTACCTCTTGTTCTTTTTGCTTAGGTGATTTTTTTGTCTTGTCATTTTGTCCAGAGGAGAATAGATGAATGAGAGAAGAAAATGCTAACAGGTTAACAACGTCCCCAGCACATATACTCTATAGAAATCAGAAAAGACCTGAAACCAGGGGAGAAGAAAGGGAAAGAAAGAAAAAAAAAAGAGGAAAAAAAAAAAGAAAAAGAAAAAGAAAAAGATAAAAACAAAAAAAAAACAGGACAAAACAAAAAAAACAGAATATGATCAAATATGATCGGGCTAGTGCATAGATCAGTGCCACACACTAGCTTTTCGGCATATTTGGTCTGTTAGAAAAAAGTGCCTTTTTTAAATTTTAAAGGAAATTAAAATTTTAGAGGAAGACTTATATATGTACAAAATAAGGGTTGATACAATGAAGGGATGGAAAATGAGTGTAAAGATGAAAATTATAAAAGATTGTATAAAAGGAATTGATAGATAAGTTGTTTGAGAAAAAAAAGAAGATTTAAAAAAAAGAAAAGAAAAAAAAAGGGAGAGAATGTGATCAGGCAGGAGACTAGAACAAAGCCATACACTAGTGATTTAGGGTATATTTTGATCTGTTAGAAGAAACTGTATCTCAAAATTTGAAAGATAGAACAACTTATATATATATGCCAAAAATAAGGGTAACTGCTGAAGGGATAAAATATGACTCTAAAAATGAAAAATAGGTGGAGGGAGCAAGATGGTGGAGGAGTAGGAGACCTAGATTTCGTCTGGTCTCAGGAATTCAGCTGAATAGGGATCAAACCATTCTGAACACCTACAAAGTCAACAGGAGACCAAAGAAGAGAGTAGCAACACCTCTCTGAACAGAGAAGCGATCACTTACTGGAAGGTAGGACGTGCGGAGAAGTGAATCTGAGGTGATATTCGGGAGGACAGACGTCGTGGGAGGGGCCTCCGTCGGCCGCTTCTGCCAAGTGATAGAGCCACGGAGCACATAATCGGAACTTTTAGAAGTCAGCTCCGCTGAGGGACGTCGCTCCAGGAGCTAAGCGGGGGGTGGAACCCTCATGGGAAATTGTGGTCTCAGGACCCTCGTTGTTTACAGAAAGACCGGGGGTGCCTGAGTGCAGCAGAGCTCCCAGATATTGGAGCGAGGAAGCTGGCTGCAGAGACGGAGCCGAGGCGTGGGCTCTCAGCTCGGGGTTGCCATAAATCCTGATCCATGGCACAGTTGGGCCATTGCTTCTCCAGCAGGGACCCAACAAGGGAGAGATCCGGGGAGACTCCCCTCCCTCCCCTGGGAGGAGCGGCGTGGGAGCGCACCGCAGGGATCTGCTGGGTTTGGAGACTCCACACAGTGTCCAGTGCTGGAGATAGAAATGCTCGGTCACAGGCCTGGTGAGCATGCAGTGCGGCTGGGGACCAGGGAGACGGGAGTGACTGCTTTTCTCTGCGGGCACACTGAGGAGCAGGGTCCCGAGTTCTCAGCTCCTCTGAGTGGAGATTGGGAGGCCACCATTTTCACTCTTGTCCTCCAAAGCTGTACCAGAGCTGGTAGGGAACAAAAGGTCCTGAGAGCTAACCCGAGCGGCTTTCTGAGCCTGGACCGAAAAGAGTGCGGCAATTCTGCCTCCGGCAAAGACTTTTGGGAACCATGGCAACAGGATCCTCCCCCAGAAGATCAGCACCAACAGCCAGCAAGCGAAGACCAAATTTACC
>NW_027406236.1:0-1736 GCF_003265705.2 Callorhinus ursinus | reverse complement strand
GACCAAGTGGGATTTATCCCTGGGCTGCAAGGCTGGTTCAACATCCGGAAATCAATCAACGTGATACAATACATTAACAAAAGAAAGAGCAAGAATCATATGATCCTCTCAATAGATACAGAAAAAGCATTTGACAAAGTACAGCATCCTTTCTTGATCAAAACTCTTCAGAGTATAGGGATAGAGGGTACATACCTCAATATCATAAAAGCCATCTATGAAAAACCTACAGCCAATATCATTCTCAATGGGGAAAAGCTGAGAGCTTTTCCCCTAAGGTCAGGAACGCGGCAGGGATGTCCACTCTCACCACTGCTATTCCACATAGTATTAGAAGTCTTAGCCACAGCAATCAGACAACAAAAAGAAATCAAAGGCATCCAAATCGGCAAAGAGGAAGTCAAACTCTCACTCTTTGCAGATGATATGATACTTTATGTGGAAAACCCAAAAGACTCTACCCCAAAACTGCTAGAACTCATACAGGAATTCAGTCAAGTAGCAGGCTATAAAATCAATGGACAGAAATCAGTGGCATTCCTATACACCAACAACAAGACAGAAGAGAGACAAATCAAGGAGTCAATCCCATTCACAATTGCACCCAAAACCATAAGATACCTAGGAATAAATTTAATCAAAGAGGCAAAGGATCTGTACTCAGAAAACTATAAAATTCTCAGGAAAGAAATTGAAGAAGACACAAAGAAATGGAAAAATGTTCCATGCTCATGGATTGGAAGAACCAACATTGTGAAGATGTCAATGCTACCTAGAGCAATCTACACATTCAATGCAATCCCCATCAAAATACCATCCACTTTTTTTAAAGGAATGGAACAACTAATCCTAAAATTTGTATGGAACCAGAAGAGACCCCGAATAGCCAGAGGAATATTGAAAAAGAAAAGCAAGGCTGGCGGCATCACAATTCCGGACTTCCAGCTCTATTACAAAGCTGTCATCATCAAGACAGTATGGTACTGGCACAAAAACAGACACATAGATCAATGGAACAGAATCGAGAGCCCAGAAATGGACCCTCAACTCTATGGTCAACTTATCTTTGACAAAGCAGGAAAGAATGTCCAGTGGAAAAAAGACAGTCTCTTCAACAAATAGTGTTGGGAAAATTGGACAGCCACATGCAGAAGAATGAAACTGGACCATTTCCTTACACCACACACAAAAATAGACTCCAAATGGTTGAAAGACCTAAACGTGAGACAGGAGTCCATCCAAATCCTAAAGGAGAACACAGGTAGCAACCTCTTCGACCTCTGCCGCAGCAACTTCTTCCTAGGAACATCACCAAAGGCACAGGAAGCCAGGGCAAAAATGAACTATTGGGATTTCATCAAGATAAAAAGCTTTTGCACAGCTAAAGAAACAGTCCACAAAACCAAAAGACAACCAACAGAATGGGAGAAAATATTTGCAAATGACATATCAGATAAGGGGCTAGTATCCAAAATCTATAAAGAACTTATCGAACTCAACACCCAAAGAACAAATAATCCAATCAAGAAATGGGCAGAAGACATGAACAGACATTTTTCCAAAGAAGACACCCAAATGGCCAACAAGCACATGAAAAAGTGCTCAACATCGCTCGGCATCAGGGAAATCCAAATCAAAACCTCAATGAGATACCATCTCACACCCGTCAGAATGGCTAAAATTAACAAGTCAGGGAATGACAGATGTTGGCAGGGATGTGGAGAAAGGGGAACCCT
>NW_027406235.1:0-1737 GCF_003265705.2 Callorhinus ursinus | reverse complement strand
AACATGAACGCTCACCAAGAGTTCTCATAGTATTTCGGAAGATTGTTTTCCCACTGTTTAAATAAATCGGGATATAAAAACACACAGATAGCCCCTTCCACCAGCAGGTATGATTCTCTATGGTGATTGAAAGAAGAGCAGGAAATAAAAGAGTAACAGATGTTCCGATGACCCGTCATTTCCATAATCAAAGTTTTGAAACTTCACACACACAAAGAAAGATGTTCAAACAAACGTCTTGGCCTGACAACTCTGAGACGTCTGAACTCGAGTGACAGGGACAGACGATAAGGTCGTGTGTGTTGGGTGAGGCTTGTGGCAAAGAAGAAGGTGCTCGGCCAGCTCTCCACCTGGACCTCACCTGTCCTCAGCCAGGAACCTCCTCACGGACCTCACCTGTCACAACTCTCACCCCGGAGACCCAGAGCCACCCCTGGAGCCCACCCTGCCCACACCCCCCTGCTCAATGCACTCACCTCTCTTCTGAGACCCCTGTCAGCTTTACCCAGACCTGGAAATCCCCCAACTGCTACAGAGCTCCAGGACTCCCCCTCTTCTTCCAAAATGACACTGGCCCAAGGCTTTCGTGAGAAAGGTGGAAGGCTACCTAATGAATGGTTCACTACTTTCCCCTTCTGTCGTATTTCTCTCCCCTTACCTTCCTACATGGGCAAACTGTAAGGAACGTATCAATGGAACATGGACATGCTCTGAGACCTGATTCTTTCATTGCAGCCTTCTGAGGACTCCTTGTACACTAAAACACCATATCCTATGATGGGGGTGGTTTAAAACTATTATTCAAAGAATAATACAGCCCAAATCACCTCATTTGAAATTGCTCTTCATTAGACAAAAGACTTTCTGTGGAAAAAGCCTTTCCGTAGATATTAGATTCCAGCAATTTCATAAAGAGTCAATGGAAGCTCAGTGGGATAACCTGACTCACCTAGGGTCAGGCAAGCAGTTCCAGAACTCAACCCAGTGATCCCCACGCCAAGCCCCTTGATGCCAACAGCATTCAGAATTCTCAAAAACTCTCCTTCTGACTCCACCACCAAAGAAACTACAGAGAAAATCGGCATGTAAAAATATCTAGATGACACATTTAGAAAAACTAGAAAGTCAAGCTCACCTTTTAAACAGTAAAAGGCTGCTTTGAATAATTTTGATTTTTCCCTTGACCCTAATTGTAACTCTTCTGATGAAAAGACTAATCCATTATTAAACATCACCTTTGACAAATGACAAGACATCATCCAAGTCTGTATCTGATGACAAAAAGGCAACTAAACCTAGATGCTGGCCATTCAAACATTTCCTAGGTCCAAGTGAATAAATGCTGTTAGATGAAGGAAAAAATGATATGTTAAAAACACACAAAGAGTAAATTTCACCTTCCCTTTCTTACAAAGGTTACTTCTAGGAAACAGATGATCAGAATATATTTTGTAAGCAATAAGTGAATAGAGAAAATGGGATCCCCTGCAATCTTCTACCTGCAGGGAAATGAAGTAACTCCTGCACCAAATGAAGAATGCTGACACTTACTGAAGTTTTCCTTCTTGGGTCAACTAGAGGCAACAGGAAAGCCCAGGAGGTTTGGGGTTCAGGAGAAGTTTTACCTCCAGTCCTGACATGAAGATGACACTGTGCCAAATGGGCCTGCTGCTTTCTCTGAATGCTGACGTACTGTGACAAGCTGCATCACTGACTCACATGCTGATGTTCAAAACA
>NW_027406234.1:0-1737 GCF_003265705.2 Callorhinus ursinus | reverse complement strand
GGTGGTGCAGGGGAGGCCCAGAGGCTGGGGGGAGCAGGGCTGGACGGGCTCTGGCTGAGTCAGAGTGGCCTCCGCTGCCACGATGGTTTCGCACAGACTTTGGCTGGAGGGTAAGGGCTAGGGTAGAGGGCAGGCTGAGGTCTCTCTACGTCACCCCTTCTCCTTCCTGTCCTGCAGATGTTGAACCCCTTTGTGGCCGTGATCATGGACAATTTTGAGTACCTTACACAGACTCTTCCATCCTAGGGCTTCACCCCTGGACGAGTTCATCCGGGTCTGGGCTGAGTATGACCCGGCCACGTGGTGAGTGGCCCCCGTGCTCTGTGGTCCTCAGGGTGGTCCGTGCCACGGATCTCGGGACAGGGCTGGGTGTCCTGTGTCATGTGACACAGGTTTTGTCAAATCCCCTCAGGTTTTAGCGGGGTCCACAGACGGTGGTGCCAGGTCCCCTTCTAGGTGGCATGCTCTTTCTCATGCCCACAGTGCTCTTACACAGCTCCCTGGGCCGAGAAATGCTCTGTGAGACCCTTAGGCCAGCGCTTAGGAGGTTCCAAGGGGTCTTTGAGGCTCAGGTCTCTTGCCAAATGGGAGTGTACTGTCTCCTCAGAAGTCTGTCACATGAAGGGCATGGAGGGCTCAAGGGAGAGGGTGTGGACACAGCAGGAGGGCCTTCCCTTGGGGCCTTACCATCCTCATGAAGCTTGGAGGCCTTCATGGCAGAAATGACATTCTTCCCGCTGATGAGCTCAGGCCTCTCCCTCTCTGCCATCTATTGGGAACAGGAGCCAACATCCACCTCTGTGTCCCCAGCCCAGGCTGCAAATAGCGGGCGCTTGGTGAACTTTCACTGAAATTAAAGGAGCTACCAGGAAGGGCCTATTATGTTGAAGACCCTTTGGTCATAGTGGGAAAGGGTTACTGTGTTGCATTAAGTGAGGTGTAGTTTGTTTCCAGACAGAGCAAGTATGTCATGAGGGGACTGGCTTGGGTTAGAAGGGTGTTCCGTGATCCATGGGAGAGTCCTGCACATCGAGGACACATACTCTTATCCTCGGGGCTAGCAAAGAAGCATAGACTCACCATCTGCCCATTTATCTGTTCCTTCATCACTCGCTTCTTCACTTGCTTATTCATTCATTCACTCGCTCAAGCAGATACTTGAGTAGTTATTCAGGGCATGCTCTCTGCAAGGCCAACACAGGACATGGAGGGGCCAAGAGACCTGGCTGCTGGGGAAGGCACAGGCCTGCTCATCGCCTCGCTCATGGTGAGCGCTCAGCAGACATGAATGTGAATGAACAATGCATCAGTAAACGGTTGTGCATCCAGCCCTTCCCACGCTCGAAGGGAATGAGACGGCTGTGAAGATGGGGTGTAGATACTTCCCACCTCCTCTCTCCGAGGCTCCCAGCCTGCCCGTGTCCCCCTCGCACAGCTCTGTGTTTGGTCACCCCTTGCATGTAGAGGCCTGGAGGAGATGGTCAGTGTCGTCGTGGGGAGGACCCTACTGCCCACAGTTTTCCCCTAAATTGGAGCTCAGCAAGGGATTGCTCCAGAGCTCTCTGACCCTCAAGCCCCTGGGAGCTTGGCTGGGCTCCCCCACCCTCCTCTCATCCAGCCTTCCTGGAGCCCCTACCCCATCATGTGAGGATCCAGAAGAGGCTGTATGAGACCCTTCCCAGGCTGGGCAAGTCCTAAAACCACTGGTAGCACCAGCAACCCTAGGGCATTTCCATT
>NW_027406233.1:0-1737 GCF_003265705.2 Callorhinus ursinus | reverse complement strand
TGGGGTCCTGAGGGCTCCCATCTCTGGGAGCCGAAGGTAGGGAGGCCCCAACAGCAGATGCACTCAGGCCAGTCCAGGAGGGTGGCTGTTGCTTAAAGCACCCCAGGGCCTGCCCCCTTGAAGAAAGTGTACATGTTCATGGCGCAGGTTTTGGGGTCCTGCCGCCAGCCTCTGGCAGTGACCCTCCTCCAGCCCTGTCCCCTGTCCCTGTGGATACATGGTGTTCCTGGCACTGTTCCTGAAGACAGTTGAGAAGCACTTCATGGTGGGACACAGGTTCACATACTACGTCTTCACCAGTCAGTTGCCCGCCAGGCCCCATGTGCCCCTCCGGGAAGGCCGGAGGACGGTGGTCCTCGAGGTTCCCAGCACCCCGCGCTGGGAGGACGCATCCATGCAGAGCACGTGATGATCCGCCGCTTCTATAAGGAGCTCTTCCTGTCATCACGCGCTGAAATAAAGTTCTCAGACTCCAATCTGAGCGGCCATGCAGTGCTGCCTCTGCAAGTAGGGCAGCAGCAGCTGGTTCTGCACATCGCTTTTATTTCATTTTTTATCAGAAAAGCAAGGGCAGATGCCTCAAAGCGTGGGAAAGGAGGACAAAGGGATGGCAAGTATCCGGAAGCTTTAAAGCAGGCCTGCACCCTCCTCTACACGCAGGCACGCAGGGAGGCCGTCATGGGATCGGGAAAGAGTGGGATGTTTGTGCTAGCAAATGGCAGGTGCTGGAATCGGGGCACAGAGGGTTACATTCTTTCCTGGCTCCTAACCTAGGCCCTGCCCCTGGGGATCATGGGATCGTGCTCCTACCGGACCATTGTGTTCAGTAGCCTGAGAACAGGAACACTGCTGACGTTTCAGCTGCTTCCACAATCACTCCTTAGGGCTGACAATATATTTTCTAAGATTAACTCCACAGTTCCTCCGTGAGGTGGACTACCTGGTGTGCAGAGTGGTGGACATGAAGTTCCGTGACCATGTGAGTATGGAGATCCTGTCCCCCCTCTTTGGCACCCTGCACCTCGGTTTCTACCAGGCGGCCCAAAAGGACTTCAGCTATGAGCATTGGCCACATTCCCAGGCACACATTCCCCAGGGGCAAGGGCGACTTTGACTACAAGGGGGCCTTTTCTTGGAGGTCACTGGTAGAGGTTCACCAACTGACCTTGGTCTGTCGCCAGACATTGGGGGTCAACATGGCCAATAGGATCAAGGCTGTGTGGCATGACGAGAGCCACCTGAACAGGTACCTGCTGGACCATAAGCCCATTAAGGTGCTTTCCCCAGAGGACCTGTAGGACCCACAGCTGCTGGGCTGCCCCCGGAGGACCTGTGAGACCCACAACTGCTGGGCTGTCCGCAGAGGACCTGTGGGATCCACAGCTGCTGGGCTGCCACCCATCATGAAGAAGCTGAGATTCATGGCTGTGCCCAAGAATCACCAGGACGGCAGCAGTGGTTAGTACTTGAGGAGTCGTTTTGGTGCCCACCGGGTCTTTCACTTGAGTTAACAGATGAGCCCAAAGGAAGGACGTCATCAGTTAGGAAGTATAGACGAAGGTCAGAGTGGAGGTGGGCAAAGGCCTTTTCAGAGAGCAAGGGAGCTCTGAGCTTCTTCTATACACCTTGCCCTGCTCCTCGCTTCCAGCTGCCTTGCCCTGAGTACTGTCCTTTCAATGAATTGTTCATCTAGTAAGTAACATCTTTCTCTGAGTTCCATGAGCCACTGGAGCAGAT
>NW_027406232.1:0-1738 GCF_003265705.2 Callorhinus ursinus | reverse complement strand
GGGTGTGATGTGGTATCTCATTGAGGTTTTGATTTGGATTTCCCTGATGCCAAGCGATGTTGAGGACTTTTTCATGTGTCTGTTGTGTGCCCATGCTTCTTTAGCAGATTTGTTTCTTTTGCTTTCTATGCCCTGTGATTGATATCCCATGGGCCCCATGGAAAATGGTAAATATGAACAAATATTTTGCACATATTATGAGTTCATCATTGTATACATTATTAAATTAAAAATCTGGTACTTACTTTTTTATTAAAAAAAGAGACTATAGTATTCAACTGAATTTCTTACAAAATCAAAAATAATTTAAAACTAAAACGAGTATGAAATTTACTTTGTAAATTTACATTGTAGTGTTATAGATTTGTATCATTGTAAATTTACATTGTAGTGTTATAGATATACATTAGACATGCCAAAACCATACAGCAAAAATGTTCATTAACTAATGTGTCTTACATATGGTCTGTTTAGTCTCTCTTTCCTAGCATATATTTGCTCATGTTTCCCACTAACTCTTGAATGATGGCCTAATGGCTCCATGCATTTCAGGCCATCATCCATGAGCCTTGGAACAACTGTCTGTAAACAGTTGGTAGGAGCAGCATTAAATATTTCTTTACCAGCATTCAATATGGAAATGATTTAGCTTTTCCTAGCCAGGTGTTTCTGAGCACATTTTGCTGTATCAGAGGGTGTCTTGCATACTATCCTTAAAAGAAAGGTGTGAATTACCTTGTATATGGTTAAAATTATCATTTGTTCTCTTTCAGATTTCACCATATGTGAAATTAAAAACTATTTTCATTGCACATGTATTTCACAAGATAATATATAAGACCATAGCAGAAACTGAAAGTTCAAAGTGGACTTTCACCAATTACATCTCAGTTTATTTTAATGCAATTAATAACAATAGTGCTCAATTAAAAAAATGAAAAATCCAAGGCACTTGCTAAACTTGATGGGATATGGAACAACAGTGAAACCTCGGACATAGAGTTCCCATGTCTTTGATCCACCACCATATCATTTATTCTCATTTAAGAAGTAGCTCACATAAGTCCCTGTGAATCGTAAATGTGTTTCCTCTGACTTTATGTGATGATTCTCCAGTTTTAGTGTTAGTGCTTCCAGGCCATGTGTTATCTCCTTTTTGTACTAACATCTGTTCTCTTGCAACAATTTCTGTTGCTGTCATTCAGTCTCAGTGGTACCCATGTTGATATTGCTGTAAGCAATCTCCTCTTGTTGCCAAGTTTTAGTGAAAAATACATACCTTCCTCCCAATTATGTTTAGCTTTATTATTAGACTTGCAAGCAGGCAGACTCACACTGTAAGTTTCCTACAGTGCTTTATTTTTGCCCATTTATTCAGTTCATTATATTGCACCTATCTTTAATAATTTGACACAAATTCCCTGGACACATAAATCAAGATATCATTTGAATGATTCCACTTTCTTTTTTTTTTTTAATTTTTTATTGTTATGTTAATCACCATATATTACATCATTAGTTTTTGATGCAGTGTTCCATGATTCATTGTTTGTTCATAACACCCAGTGCACCATGCAAAACGTGCCCTCCTCAATACCCATCACCAGGCTAACCCATCCCCCCACCCCCCTACCCTCTAGAACCCTCAGTTTGTTTTTCAGAGTCCATCATCTCTCATGGTTCGTCTCCCCCTCTGACATACTCCCCTTTTCTTCCTCTCCTGTTATCTTCTTCTTTT
>NW_027406231.1:619-1738 GCF_003265705.2 Callorhinus ursinus | reverse complement strand
AGTCAACAAAAATTAACTTTGATGAAATAATGAATCATGGTAAAAAAAAAAAAAAAGCCATGAATCTATGTGCAGTATTCCCCTAGCGCTGGAGTTCTCCCGTTCTCCTTGATCGGTAAACTTGGTCTTGGCTTGCTGGCTGTTTGTGCTGATCTTCTGGGGGAGGGGCCTGTTGCTGTGGTTTCCAAATGTCTTTGCCAGAGGCGGAATTGCCCCGCCCTTGTCGGTCCGGGCTAAGCCAGCTGCTCCGGTTTGCTCTCAGGAGCTTTCGTTCCCTGCAAGCTCTCGGTACAGCTTTGGACGACCAGGGCAGAAATGGTGGCCTCCCAATCTCCGCCCAGAGGAGCTGAGAACTCGGGGCCCCGCTCCTCAGTGCGCCCCCAGAGAAAAGCAGTCACTTCCGTGTCCCTGGTCTCCGGCCACACTCCGTGCTCACCTGGCCTGTGACCGAGCATTGCTATCTCTGGCACCCGACCCCGCACGGAGTCTCCAAACCCAGCAGATCCCTACAGTGCGCTCCCGCACCGCTCCTCCCCGGGAAGGAAGGGGAGTCTCCCCGGCTCTGCTGCTTGTTGGGTTCCTGCTGGGGGAGCCGTGCCCCGACTGGGCCGTGGATCACAGTTTATGGCAACCCCGAGCTGAGAGCCTGCGCCTCGCTCCGTCTCTGCAGCCGGCTTCCCCGCTCTGATACCTGGGAGCTCTGGCGCACTCAGGCATCCCCAGTCTCTCTGTGACCCAAAGGGTCCTGAGACCACACTGTCCCAGGAGGATTCCACCCCCCGCTTAGCCACTGCAGCGACGTCCCTCCGCCGAGCCGACTTCTAAAAGTTCCGATTTTGTGCTCCGCGGCTCTATCACTTGCCAGAAGCGGCCAGCGGAGGCCCCTCCCCCGCCATCTATCCTCCTGAATATCGCCTCGGATTCACTTCTCCGCACGCCCTACCTTCCAGTACGTGGTCGCTTCTCTGTTCAGAGAGGTGTTACTATTCTTATCTTCGATCTCCTGTTGAGTTCGTAGGTGTTCAGAATGGTTTGATCCCTATTCAGCTGAATTCCTGAGACCAGACGAAATCTAGGTCTCTTACTCCTCCGCCATCTTGCTCCAGTTTTTTTTTTTTT
>NW_027406231.1:0-609 GCF_003265705.2 Callorhinus ursinus | reverse complement strand
ATTTTATCTGTTACTAATATTGGTATTCTTGTTTCGTTGTTTTGCCAGGAATATTCTTTTCCATTCCTCTATTTTTGGCTTTTCTGTTATTTATAGTAGTGTATCTTTATACTTTAATCTTTATAGTAGATTAAGAAAATTGTAGTCTGTTAGACTCTTCTAATGAGTAACTTAAATCTGTTTATATTTATTATGAATATTGAAATTATCTATTTGGACTTATTTTTACTGTCTTATTTTATATGTTTTCTTTGCCATGGTTATTCTTTGCTTCTCTGCAACTCCCTGTTTTGCATTTGATTACTAAAGCTTTTATCATTTTCTTCTGTTAATTTGGAATTATAGATTTTATTTCTATTTTTAAATGATTATCCTTATTTTTTCTTAAATGCATTTCTAAAGTTTAAATTGGTTAAAGTTACAAAACACAAAACAAATAAATCATCAATATTACCACCACCAGAAATTAATCACTTATCTTGGCATATTTGCTTCCAGGAAATCATTTTATTACTTTTACAAAAATGAAATATGCTTATTATAAAGACTTTAAATAAGACAAAATGTACAATGAAGAAAGTTAAAAAAATTCGTGCTAGTTACAAAAAA
>NW_027406230.1:0-1738 GCF_003265705.2 Callorhinus ursinus | reverse complement strand
GGATTATTCCCTGCATATTTTCCGACCACAATGCTTTGAAACCAAAACTCAATCACAAGAGGATAGTGGGAAGGAACTCAAATACATGGAGGCTAAAGAGCATCCTACTAAAGAATGAAAGGATTAACGGAAATTAAAGAAGAATTAATGGAAATAATTGAAAATGAAAACACAACTATTCAATATCTTTGGGATGCAGCAAAGGCAGTCCTAAGAGGAAAGTATATGGCAATACAAGCCTTTCTCAAGAAACAAGAAAGGTCTCAAATACACAACCTAACCCTACACCTAAAGCAGCTGGAAAAAGAACAGCAAATAAAGCCTAAACCCAACAGGAGAAGAAAAATGATAAAGATCAGAGCAGAAATCAATGAAATAGAAACCAAAAGAACAGTAGAACAGATTAATGAAACTAGGAGCTTGTTCTTTGAAAGAATTAAGAAGATTGATAAACCCCTGGCCAGACTTAGGAAAAAGAAAAGAGAAATAACCCAAATAAATGAAATCATGAATGAGAGAGATCACAACCAACACCAAAGAAATACACACAATTATAAGAACATTTTATGAGCAAGTATATGCTAGCAAATTAGATAATCTGGAAGAAATGGATCTATTCCTAAAGATGTATAGACTACCAAAACTGAACCAGGAAGAAATAGAAAACCTGAACAGACCTATTACCACTAAGGAAATTGAAGCAGTCATCAAAAATCTCCCAACAAACAAAAGCCCAGGTCCAGATGGCTTCCGAGGGGAATTCTACCAAACATTTAAAGAAGAATTAATATCTATTCTTCTGAAACTGTTCCAAAAAATAGAAATGGAAGGAAAACTTCCAAACTCATTTTATGAGGCCACCATTACCTTGATGCCAAAACCAGACAAAGACCCCATCGAAAAGGAGAATTACAGACCAATATCCTTGGTGAACATGGATACAAAAATTCTCACCAAAGTACTATCCAATAGAATCCAACAGTACATTAAAAGGATTATTCACCACGACCAAGTGGGATTCATCCCTGGGCTGCACGGTTGCTTCAACATCCGCAAATCAATCAATGTGATACAATACATTAATAAAAGAAAGAACAAGAACCATATGATCCTCTCAATAGATATAGAAAAAGCATTTGACAATGTACAGCATCCTTTCTTGATCAAAATTCTTCAGAGTATAGGGATAGAGGGTACATACCTCAATATCATAAAAGCCATCTATGAAAAACCCACACAGCGAATATCATTCTCAATGAGGAAAAACTGAGAGCTTTCCCTCTAAGTTCAGGAACATGGAAGGGATGTCCACTCTCACCACTGCTATTCAACATAGTATTAGAAGTCCTAGCCACAGCAATCAGACAACAAAAAGAAATCAAAGGCATCTGAATCAGCAAAGAAGAAGCCAAACTCTTATTCTTTGCAGATGATATGATACTTTATGTGGAAAACCAAAAAGACTCCACCCCAATACTGCTAGAACTCATACAGGAATTCAGTAAAGTGGCAGGATATAAAATTCATGCACAGAAATGAGTGACATTCCTGTACACCAACAACACAGAAGAAAGAAATTAAGGAGTCGAACCCATTTACAATAGCCCACAAAATCAGAAGATACCTAGGAATAAATCTAACCAAAGGGGCAAAGAATCTATACTCAGAAAACTATAAAATACTCTTGAAAGAAATTGAGGAAGACACAAAGAATTGGAAAAACATTCCAATGCTCATG
>NW_027406229.1:0-1738 GCF_003265705.2 Callorhinus ursinus | reverse complement strand
CAGATTCCTGTTCCCCCAGGCAGAAGTGTGGTGGCAACAAGCCGCAGAGCCATCCTCCAACTTCAGCTTTGCGCCCCATTCCTCATGGGGATGGTGGTAATGGTCCTTTATGATTCTCTGGGAGCGTCCTTCAGGTCCCTGCCTCTAGGCACAGTTTCGGTAGCATAAGCCCCGGAACCATCCCCCAATTTCAGCATTTTGCCCCGAGGTCCCAAGGAAATGTGATAATGGTCCGTTGGGATTGTCTGGGAGGGCCCTCCAGGTTCCCACTTCCCCAGACACAGGTGCGTTGGCAAGAAGCCCCAGAGTCATCCTCCAAATGCAGCATTGTGCCCCCGGGGATGCCGGTCATGGGCTTTCAGGTTGGTACAGGAGGATTCTCCAGGTGGGGGCCTGGAGGCTCGAGTCAACCAGATCCCCCTCAAGTTGCAATAGGAACAGATGATTTGAGGTCTTCATTTGGAAGAGGCATTACGCTTTTCCAAAAATGTCAAAGTCATTGGTCCACTTTAGAATGAAGATAATTACTACTTAAAAGACCAGTGTGTGCTTCCCCTTCTCCCAGCAATTGGAGCAGGTGTGCAGGCCATAGGTCAGAGGACCTACTTATCCCCACCTGACAGCACTTATCTGTTCTGGATCTAGGAGCCTCAATGTTTTGAACTCCAGGCTGGGAGTCAGTGATGCAGCATTTCACAGGATGTCAGTGTTCAGAGAATGCAGCAGGTCCATTAGGCACAGTGTTATGTTCATGTCACGACTGGAGGGCTAATATCTCATGAACCCCAAACTTCCGGGGATTTCCTCTTTTCTCTAGTTGACCCAGGGTTATGCTTATAGTTAGGGCGTGGCTTAGGGCATGCGTTAAGTTCAGGGTAAGTTTTAGGTTTATGGTACGTGTTAGGGTATGGTTTAGATTTAGGTTCGGGACCTCTACACATGTTCCGTGCCTGCTATCAGAGGAGTCTGATTCAAACGTTGGCAATTCAAGGATGAGCCAGGGCCTGTGGTTGGCGTGGAACACAGCTCAGAGGGTCTTGAATCTGCGCCGGCGTCCAGGCAAAGCCACCACCGTCCTTCCTGTGTCCCAGGCCCCGTGGGAAGTTAGTAATGAACGGATTCTGACTTTGTCCTCTCATAACACAGACTTCCAGGGTCTCCCATTAGGGTTAGGCTCAGGTCCATGGGCCTCGTGTGTGCCCATGTGACGGGCAGTCCCCACAGTGGCTCCTGGCACACCTGAGCCCTGGTCACACATCCCTGTGGAATCCCCTCCCCTCCAGGGTGAATGGCCTATGCGACGGCGCTCTCAGGAAGAGAGTGGCACAAAAGGCCGGGATATCATTTCCAAGCTGATGGAGTCTGTGACTTCTACTGGTTCCCTCTGTCCTGTGTTCATTCTCTTTCTCCTTCTCTGTCTCTGTGTCTGTATCTCTCACAGGAGCAGGATCTGTGGGTTCAATGGGCGATGTGGGCAACCTCAGAACCCTCCCTTGTCGCTGTATCTCTCTCCGGTACTGGTGCTCTTTTCCTTCCTAAGTCCTCCTCACCCTGACCAGAGTAGTGATTCTGGATCCTCTTCCACATGGGGACCCTGAGGCTGCAACAAGGAGGACCCTGACCTTGGCCTCCAGACAGGTGGCCCAGTGATCTGCCAAGTTCTGCGTAGCCAGGTCCTCAGCCTCCCAAGCCCCGAGTCTGTGCTCTGCTGAGAAAGACCTCTAGGGGGTAGAAAACA
>NW_027406228.1:837-1738 GCF_003265705.2 Callorhinus ursinus | reverse complement strand
GTGGACCCCACCCTGCCTCTGCCTCTCTGGGCCGGGTCTCCAGTGGGCGCATCAGTTACAATGACATGTTTGAGATGCTGAAACACATGTCCCCACCCCTGGGGCTGGGGGAGAAATGCCGTGCTCGAGTTGCATACAAGGTAGACCCCGACCCTGCACCCCGAGGCTGGCTGTGCTGGGGCTGGTCTCCCGTCTCCTCTCGGGGCTTGTCCATCTGTCTTTCTGCCGCTCTGCTGTCTCACTGTTTCTTCCTTTTCTCTGCTCCAACCATGTCTTCTACCTTCCCAGACAGAGGGACACAGATACCATGATGGTGTCTGCACCTGCCCCTTGTGCCCGCAGGTCTGCCCCCTTGAGAGCCCCTGAGAGGCTCAGGAAGACGGAGCCAGAGCCCTCCACCTGCCTTTTTTCCTTTCCTTCTCTTTCCCAGAAATGAGGGGACAGACCACCTTTCAGACAGAAGCTGTTTTTGTTCCGGGCTCAGGACCGCACTCAGCTTCTCTGTCCCATAAGCACCTGATGAGGGTGGAGGTATCCAGCCCTTTGGGTCTGAACCTGGGGTAATAGGGGCCTGCAGGGCCTCTGGCACTTCTGAGGAACCCCCACTCAGCTCCGCACATGCAGAACTTCCCCAGGTCTGGGCTGCTGTCAGCCTGGGGAGGCAGCATCCCCAGGGCTTTGTAAGTTCCACAGTGGGAAGGAGGCGCTGTGGCATTAAGAAGGAAAGGATGCCAGGGAGAGGCGTTCTGCTGTCATTCCTGGGGCTTCAGAGACTGCTGCAGGGTAAGGACAGGTAGTCCCACGCCCCCCCCCTCCTTGCCGCTCAGCCTCCTGGGCTCCTCAACGATGGAGGTGGGGGGCGTGGGACTACCTGTCCTTACCCTGCAGCAGTCTCTGAAGC
>NW_027406228.1:0-737 GCF_003265705.2 Callorhinus ursinus | reverse complement strand
TGTCAGCCTGGGGAGGCAGCATCCCCAGGGCTTTGTAAGTTCCACAGCGGGAAGGAGGCACTGTGGCATTAAGAAGGAAAGAATGCCAGGGACAGGCGTTCTGCTGTCATTCCTGGGGCTTCAGAGACTGCTGCAGGGTAAGGACAGGTAGTCCCATGCCCCCTCCTTCCATCGCTGAGGAGCCCAGGAGGCTGAGCGGCAAGGAGGGGGTAAACTGAAGGACATCTCCAGGCCTCCCTCCTTGGGGGGCGGGCAGGTCACATGGCCCAGCCCCAAGCCTGCTCCCACCTGCCCCATGTGCCCTTTGGTGTGTAGGCACCTCCCATCCCTCCAGCACCACCCCCACCTGTCGCCCCGCACCGAGAGCCCTCCTGCAGCTCCCATTGCTCCCAGAAAACAGAGCCAGCCCGAGTCGTGCGGCTCCACCAGCATGTGTCTGGAGCCTCTCTGCCACCGCCCTCTCTCTGAGCAAGGTTCCCAGCAGAGCTTTCCTCTCTCGTGTTCTGTCTGCGCTGTCTGTCTCTGTGCTCTCAATGTGGGCCTGCCTCTGTCACCTGGCTCAGCACAGCCTTTGGAAGCTAAGTGGCTCCTTCAGGCCATTGGCAGATGCCTCTGCTGTCCTCCTCAGCCCTCCCCTGCGAGGCTGCATGCAAGACTGTAGCTTTGTTCCCAAGGAGGAGAGTTCTGTCCACACTGATACCTGGGGCCAGGCTGGGCATGCAGGGCTCTCATGGGCT
>NW_027406227.1:0-1739 GCF_003265705.2 Callorhinus ursinus | reverse complement strand
TATTTTATCCCTTCATAGTAGTTACCCTTATTTTTGGCATATATATATAAGTTGTTCTCTCTTTAAAATTTTGAGATACAGTTTCTTCTAACAGATCAAAATATACCCTAAATCACTAGTGCATGGCTTTGTTCTAGTCTCCTGCCTGATCACATTCCCTCCCTTTTTTCTTTTTTTTTTTAATCTTCTTCTTTCTTTTTTCAAAAAACTTCTTATCTTATCAATTCCTTTTATAAAATCTTTTATAATTTTCATCTTTACAGTCATCTTCCATCCCTTCATTGTATCAACCCTTATTTTGTACATATATGCCTTTCTTCCTTTAAAATTTTAGGAGGCATTTTTTTCTAACAGACCAAAATACGCCCAAAATCTAGTGTGTGGCACTGATCTATGCACTAGCCTGATCATATTTGATCATATTCTGCTTTTTTGTATTGTTCTGTTTTTGTTTTTATCTTTTTTTCTCTTTCTTTTTTTTTTCTTTCCCTTTCTTTTCCCCTGGTTTCAGGTCTTTTCTGATTTGTATACATTATATTTGCTGGGGACGTGGTTAACCTCTTAGCATTTTGTTGTCTCATTCATCTATTCTCCTCTGGACAAAATGACAAGACGAAAAAAATCACCTCAGCAAAAAGAACAAGAGGTAGTACCATCAGCCAGGAACCTACTCAATACGGACATTAGTACGATGTTGGACCTAGAGTTCAGAATCATGACTTTAAAGATACTAGCTGGGCTTGAAAAAAGCGTGGAAGGTATTAGAGAAACCCTTTCTGGAGAAATAAAAGAACTAAAATCGAACCAAGTCGAAATCAAAAAGGCTATTAATGAAGTGCAATCAAAAATGGGGGCACTAACTGCTAGGATAAATGAGGCAGAAGAGAGAATCAGTGACATAGAAGACCATATGATGGAAAATAAAGAGGCTGAGAAAAAGAGAGATAAACAACTACAGGATCACGAGGGCAGAATTCGAGAGATAAGTGATACGATAAGACGAAACAACATTAGAATAATTGGGATCCCAGAAGAGGAAGAAAGAGAGAGTGGCAGAAGGTATATTGGAGCAAATAATAGCAGAGAACTTCCCTAATATAAGGAAGGAAACAGGCATCAAAATCCAGGAGGCACAGAGAACCCCTCTAAAAATCAATAATAATAGGTCAACACCCCAACATCTAATAGTAAAACTTACGAGTCTCAGAGACAAAGAGAACATCCTGAAAGCAGCTCAGGAGAAGAGATCTGTAACCTAAATGAGAAAAATATGCAGCCAAGAATACTATATCCAGCTAGACTCTCATTGAAAATAGAAGGAGAGATAAAAAGCTTCCAGGACAAACAAAAACTAAAGGAATTTGCAAACACGAAACCAGCCCTCCAAGAAATATTGAAAGGGGTCCTCTAAGCAAAGAGAGAGCCTAAAAGCAGCATAGATCAGAAAGGAACAGAGACAATATACAGTAAGAGTCACCTGACAGGCAATACAATGGCACTAAATTCATACCTTTCAATAGTTACCCCCAATGGAAATGGGCTAAATGCCCCAATCAAAAGACACAGGCTATCAGATTGGATTAAAAAACAAGACCCATCGATATGCTGTCTGCAAGAGACTCATTTTAGACCCAAAGACACCCCCAGATTGAAAGTGAGGGGGCGGAAAACAATTTACGAGGCTATTGGACACCAAAAGAAAGCTGGGGTGGCAATCCTTATATCAGACAAATTAGATT
>NW_027406226.1:0-1739 GCF_003265705.2 Callorhinus ursinus | reverse complement strand
TTGTACATTATGTATCTAATAAGAGTCTGTTGCCCAGAATATGTAAAGAGCTTTTACAACCCCTCAGCAAAAAGACAACCCATTTTTTCAAATAGACAAGAGACTTGGATAGACCTTTCTCGAAAGAAATCATACAAATGGTGAATAGCACATGAATAGATGTTAAACATCCTTAGTCTTTATGGAAATGAAGATTTAAACGATTTAGATGTCCTTTTATGCACAACGGAATCACTATAATCAAGAAAACTAAAATAACAAATTTTGGAAAGGATGTTGAGAAACTGAAACCCTTACAACTTGCTTGTGAAAAATGGTGCAGTCTATGTATAAAATATTTTGGCATTTAGGCAAATAGATCAAAGTAGAATTGCCATATGGTTCAACAATTATACTCCTAGATACATACCCCCCAAATTGAAAGTAGAAGTACGCTTATTCAGAGCAGCATTTTTCACCGCAGCCAAAAGGGGGAAGCAACCCAAGTGTCCACTGACAGACTAACGGATAAACAAAACGTGGTGTACACACAACGGAACACGATTCAACCTTAAAAACGAAGGGGGCTCTGACACAGGCAACACCACGCATGAAGCTGGAAGTCATCACGCTAAGTGACATCAGCCAGTCACAGAAGGACAGATGCCCTGTGGTCCCTCTTACATGAAGTGTCCTGAGACACACAGTAGAATGTGGCTGCAGGGGCCGAGGGGAAGGGGGATGGGGAGCTGGTGTCTCCTGCATACAGAGCCGCCCTCGGGGAGAAGGAAGAAGTTCTGGAGAATGACGTGCCATGGTGGAAACTCAGCTAAGGCCGAGAACTCTGCACCTGACACGTTCTGAGGGGTCACTGTGACTATGTTTAGTCACAGTGAAAAAGCGAATGAGGGACCGATGCAGGTCACAACGGGGACGGACACTGAAAACGGCCCAAGTTACAAGCCACGACCATCCACCCAGACTGGAACCATCACGCTCTTTACATCCACCAAGGTCACCCAAATAAGGCAGCGTGTCGGGAGCAGTTCCAGAAAGAACTGGATCCGAATGGAAAGGACGCTTCAGACCATGGGGCAGGTGGCGGCAGGGGAAGTGGGCCCGTGGCCTGGGTTATAACGTGGACACCGGGATGACGTCCTCACTTAGGGTTCTGTGGTGGTTCCGCGGGACAGTGTCCCGTCGGGGGTAAAACGCCCTGAGGCACCCCGCGTGCGGTGAGGAGACGCGGCTGGGGTCTGAGTGTGGAGAGGGAGGATCTGCGCTGTGCTGACGGGTTTCCCGCAGAGTCGGTTCCTCTTCAAACCACCACGTCAGCACGGCCCCGAGAAGCCGAGACGCCGACCTTCGTGACGGAGGCGGAGCCCCACCCAGATCCCGACGGTGCGGACGCGGGGAGGACACGCAGGGCCGAGGCCCGGGGAGCACGAGCGCCGCGGCGGGTGTCCGCTGCCTGACCGCAGCCTGGCTGAGGAGCCCCGGAACCGAATCCGAGGGGCGCGTAAACACAGACCCCGGGACCACCGAGCGGATCCGAGCCGAGGAAGGGGAGACCCGAAAGCCCCGCGCACAGCACCGCGGGGGACCCCGCGTCACCGCGCACAAAGCCCCGGCGTCTACACAGCTCGCCCTTCCTCTGAGGGGTCCTGTGAGCTCGCACCCCCTCCGTAGTCCCCGCTCAGGCGGCTTCTCCTCACCTCCTCATCCATCTGCGAGTCCTGAGGAGGCCCGGCCCCTGTCAG
>NW_027406225.1:0-1739 GCF_003265705.2 Callorhinus ursinus | reverse complement strand
TACTGTGACAGAAGTGCAGTGCATATGCCCACGTGCCTGGTGGCTCACAGGGGTAACACTAAGAAAGATCAACTTGCCTTCTCCCTTTGCGAGCTTTCCAGGGTGGCAACTGGCTCTCTTTGTGACACACTGAAAATTCAAAAGGGCTACTAGCTTTTTTCTGAGTGTCTCAGAAATATTATTCAAATAAAAGCAGGCGTCTTTTCAAAGCATGTTTCACCTGTTTTACAATGTTTTCCTTAAAAACAAAGATATAGAAAATGAAAACCTGGAGGTGATCAATGAACTTGCTTTCTGGAGAGTTTGTTATAAAACGCTAAAAAATAAAAAGGTTTTGCACAGCAAAGGAAACAGTCAACAAAACTAAGAGGCAACCCATGGAACGGGAGAAGTTATTCACAAATGACATTTCAGATAAAGGGCTGGTAACAAAGATGTATAAAGAACTTATCAAACTCAACACCCCAAAAACAAATAATCCAGTCAAGAAATGAGCAGAATACATGAACAGACACTTCTCCAAAGAAGACATACAAATGGCTAACAGACACATGAAAAAATGTTCAACATCACTAGGCATCAGGGAAATACAAATCAAAACCACGATGAGATACCACCTTACACCAGTTAGAATGGCTAAAATTAACAAGACAGGAAACAAATGTTGGTGAGGATGTGGAGAAAGGGGAACCCTCTTACACTGTTGGTGGGAACTCAAACTGGTACAACCACTCTGGAAAACAGTAAGGAGGTTCCTCAGGAAGTTAAAAATAGAGCTACCCTACAACCCAGCAATTGCACTGCTAGGTATTTATCCCCAAGATACAGATGTCATGAAAAGAAGGGCCACACGCACCCCAGTGTTCATAGCAGCAATGTCCACAACAGCCAAACTGTGGAAGGACCCGAGATGCCCTTCAACAGACGAATGGATAAAGAAGATGTGGTTCATATATACAATGGAATACTACTCAGCCATCAGAAAGAATACCCACCATTTGCATCGACATGGATGGAACTGGAGGGGATTATGCTAAGTGAAATAAGTCAAGCAGAGAAAGACAATTATCATATGGTCTCACTCATATGTAGAACATAAGGAATAGCTCAGAGGACCACAGGGGAAGGGAGGGAAAAAAGAAGGGGAAGAAATCAGAGAGGGAGACAAACCATGAGAGACTCTGGACTCCGGGAACCAAACTGAGGGTTACAGAAGGGAGGGGGGAGAGGGATGGGGTAACTGGGTGATGGGTATTAAGGAGGGCACGTGTTGTGCTGAGCACTGGGTGTTATACGCAACTAATGAATCGTTGAACACTACATCAAAAACTAATGATGTGGGGGGTGGGGGGATGGGTTAGCCCGGTGATGGGTATTAAAGAGGGCACATTCTGCGTGGAGCACTGGGTGTTATGCACAATGAATCATGGAACACTACATCAGAAACTAATGATGTAATGTATGGTGATTAACATAACAATAAAAAATTTAAAAAAACTAATGATGTACAATATGTTGGCTAACTAAACATAAAAAAGAAATAAATAAATAAAAATCAAGTCAGGAAACAATAAAAAAAATAAAATGCTAAAAAATTTGTAATAACATATAAGACTTTGAAACAGCCCTATTACTTGAAGAAAAAAGAAAACCCTTATTATTAGTTTGATCCATTCAAAATTGCTGATATTCCGGGCTCCCTGCTCAGCAGGGAGTCTGCTTCTCCCTCTGACCCTCCT
>NW_027406224.1:0-1739 GCF_003265705.2 Callorhinus ursinus | reverse complement strand
TTGTTCTTTAATTTCCTGGTTGACCCATTCATTCTTTTTTTTTTTTTAAAGATTTTATTTCTTTGACAGAGAGAGACACAGCGAGAGAGGGAACACAAGCAGGGGGAGTGGGAGAGGGAGAAGCAGACTTCCTGCCAAGCAAAGAGCCCAATGTGGGGCTCGATCCCAGGACCCTGGGATCATGACCTGAGCCAAAGGCAGACGCTTAACGACTGAGCCACCCAGGCGCCCTGACCCATTCATTCTTTAGTAGGATGCTCTTTAGCCTCCATGTATTTGAGTTCTTTCTGATTTTCCTCTTGT
The DNA here is from genome assembly GCF_003265705.2 of Callorhinus ursinus. Classification (NCBI taxonomy): domain Eukaryota; kingdom Metazoa; phylum Chordata; class Mammalia; order Carnivora; family Otariidae; genus Callorhinus; species Callorhinus ursinus. The sequence continues at coordinate 1,436 of NW_027406224.1, read as the reverse complement.
GATTGAGTTCTAGTTTCAAAGCATTGTGGTCTGAAAATATGCAGGGAATAATCCCAATCTTTTGGTACCGGTTAAGACCTGATTTGTGACCTAGGATGTGATCTATTCTGGAGAATGTTCCATGGGCACTCGAGAAGAATGTGTATTCCGTTGCTTTAGGATGGAATGTTCTGAATATGTCTGTGAAGTCCATTTGGTCCAGTGTGTCATTTAAAGTCTTTATTTCCTTGTTGATCTTTTGCTTAGATGATCTGTCCATTTCAGTTAGGGGGGTGTTAAAGTCCCCCACTATTATTGTATTGTTGTCAATGTGTTTCTTTGCTTTTGTTATTACTTGCCTTATATAATTGGCTGCTCCCACGTTAGGGGCATAGATATTTACAATTGTTAGAGCTTCTTGTTGGATAGACCCTTTAAGTAGGATATAGTATCCTTCTTCATCTCTTATTACAGTCTTTGTTTTAAAATCTAATTTGTCTGTTATAAGGATTGCCACCCCAGCTTTCTTTTGGTGTCCATTAGCATGGTAAATGGTTTTCCATCCCTCACTTTCAATGTGGGGGTGTCTTTGGGTCTAAAATGAGTCTCTTGCAGACAGTATATTGATGGGTCTTGTTTTTTAATCCAATCTGATAGCCTGTGTCTTTTGATTGGGGCATTTAGCCCATTTACATTTAGGGTAACTATTGAAAGATACGAATTTAGTGTCACTGTATTGCCTGTAAGGTGAGTGTTACTGTATATTGTCTGTATTCCTTTCTGCTCTATGCTGCTTTTAGGCTCTCTCTTTGCTTAGAGGACCCCTTTCAATATTTCTTGGAGGGCTGGTTTCGTGTTTACAAATTCCTTTAGTTTTTGTTTGTCCTGGAAGCTTTTTATCTCTCCTTCTATTTTCAATGACAGCCTAGCTGGATATAGTATTTTTGGCTGCATATTTTTCTCGTTTAGTGCTCTGAAGATATCATGGCAGTCCTTTCTGGCCTGCCAGGTCTCTGTGGATAGGTCTGTTGCCAATCTAATGTTTCTACCATAATAGGTTACATATCTCTTCTCCCGAGAAAATCTTTCAAGATTTTCTCTTTGTCTCTGAGACTCGCAAGTTTTACTATTAGATGTTGAGGTGTTGACCTGTTTTTATTGATTTTGAGAGGGGTTCTCTGTGCCTCCTGGATTTTGATGCTTGTTTCCTTCCCCACATTAGGGAAGTTCTCTGCTATAATTTGCTCCAATATACCTTCTGCCCCTCTCTCTCTTTCTTCTTCTTCTGGGATCCCAATTATTCTAATGTTGTTTCGTCTTATCGTATCACTTATCTCTCGAATTCTGCCCTCGTGATCCAGTAGTTGTTTATCTCTCTTTTTCTCAGCTTCTTTATTTTCCATCATTTGGTCTTCTATATCGCTGATTCTCTCTTCTGCCTCATTTATCCTAGCAGT